>NC_085001.1:7308640-7311140 GCF_963854185.1 Sardina pilchardus | reverse complement strand
GAGAAAGAAAGTGAAGGCTGAGTCAGGCACAGGAGTAGCAGAGGAGCTGGTATGTGTGTTCATATATGTGTGTGTGTGTGTGTGTGTGTGTGTGTGTCTGTGTGTTCATGTGTGTGTGTGCGTGTGTGTGAGACCAAAAGTGAGTGAGAAAAAGGGAAAAAAAAGAGAGAGTTGCGGGGGGAACGAAAGAGAGGAAACTGCTCTGCTCGTGTTTGCTCAACAACATGTGCGGCGTTGTGATAAGAGACATCATTCCTCCGACTCATTAATCTACTGTGAACGGCAACCTGGCATTTTCAACAAACCAACCCTCTCTCTCTCTCCACACACACACGCACATGCACACACACACACACACACACACACACACACACACACACACACACACACACACACACACACACACACACACACACACACACACAACCCTCTCTTTACAGCACCCTCCCTTTCCCAACACCTACAGCCCTCCATGTCTCTCTCAGGGATTTTACATTACACACACACAGACACACAGACACAGACACAGACACAGACACACACACACACACACACAGACACACACACACGCACACACGCACACACGCACACACGCACACAGACACACAGACACACAGACACACACACACACACACACACACACACACAGACACACACACACACACACACACACACACACACACACACACAAATGCACGCACGCACACACACAGATGCAACTTCTGGCTGTCACAGACACATAACTGCTGGGAGTGCATTGCTTGAGGTTTGGGATTACGATGATTTGTCGCACAGATTCAAACGCACGCCACCCCCAAAGAGCAATCCTGATGGCAGCGTGGTTAAACATGCACGAATGCAAATACATGTCAACATGTGATCCATATGCTTTCATCTTTGCATTAAAGTCTCCGGGGAAGTCAGGCATCTTTAGATCGCATGCTCAGTAGAATTGCTGCACCTGAATATGTGACCCTGTAAAGCGGAACCAGTCGTTTCGGTAAAATTAATTAAATTAAGTTATTGTGCTCACGTGAACGGCCATAAACTAAGCTTTCCAACGATATGTATATCGAGGGTATTACACAAACTATCGCTAAGATAACAGCATCCAAAGTTGACATGGTTCTCCTGTCACGATATGCCAGAAGAGGAGAAATCACCTTTTTAAGCAGCGCGTGCACAACGGGAATGACAGCAAATGTGTTGAATCTTCGCCGGGTTTAACAGTCAAAACGTATGTTTTTCCGTGAAATGCGTTCACGATATGAAACTGTAGACTGTATACAGTCGAATGAGGCGAAAACGTGAAATTCAACATTTTAACCCGGAAGTTTGTTATTGATGATTTTCTCAAAATAACGTTGTGCGCAAAACGACTGATTTCGCTATGAATGGTCACATATATGGGATGTTTGGGTATACTTGCCCCATTTACAATCCTTCACTCAAACCTTAACCAATTGTGTTGTCAGAAACAGGAGCACAGTGAGAGCATATCACCCACAAAGTGGAAAGGCTAAAGTGGACTGTGAAAATGACCTTGATAATTAATGCCTTCATTCATTTACTGTTTCAATGTATCGTTTCAAATATCCTCTTGAAGCATGGCAGCATTAACAACAACGACCGAGAAAAAAAAAAAAGAAAAAACAACCTTTTTTTGTAATCTCCAAAGCATAATAACTCTTTTCTCTTTGGCCCTTCCTCTCCACAACACAAGCAAATGGGAAGTGTGGCGTGAATGATTTTATAACCTGCATCCGAGGCCTCCTTGGGAGCCAGTCACAGAGAGAGGAAGAAAAGGAGCCCGCACAAAAGATACATAAAGATGCCAGGAGACGGTAATTACACTGGGCAGAGACAGGCCATAGACACACTCATCCATCTCCCTAAATATTTCAATAGACACTTTAATTAAATCCCAGCTGTACAGATACCAACGGAGGTGACAAATACAGAAGAGGACGTAATCATCCTTTCACGGAGCCCACACCAGAGAAATTATATCAATCCGTTCGAGTTCTTCACGGGAAATAATTACAGTGTGTGCCAAAACGCAAATTCAATAATACTTCAATTAAAAATAAAACTCTCTGTGCAATCTACGAACAGCAGTAAAGGACATGATATAATCTTAGCATTATAAATGGCTGACAGTTATGGCAGGGAATGACAGTTGCCATCTGAAGAACAATGGATTAATCAATAATTTTGAATGAAAGGTTTTTTGCTTTGATTTGCTTTGATTGATTTTTGGATTGAACCATATTTTTTTTCCTGTGCACATAGACAACCATTGCCATTGTGTATTGCATTGTTTCTTTTGTGCCTCAAAAGTCTAAACATAGGCATAGGATATCTATTATGACTGCTGTTCACTCATATCTCATATCTATTGGGCAAAATCCTACTGCGTTTGTGTTCTCTTTACGGTACCACATGGCTTTGTAATACAGCATCTCATAGTACAGAATGTGTGCTTTCTGCAGGAGTAGCC
>NC_085001.1:7263640-7303640 GCF_963854185.1 Sardina pilchardus | reverse complement strand
CGCAAAGAGGTATAGTGTGAGTGTCTGACTACCCTAGCATCTCTACATTGGTTACCTGTTAAAAGTCGCATTGACTTCAAAATTCTACTTCTCACATACAAAGCCATAAATGGAAGAGCACCCGAATATATTAAAGATCTTCTAGTCCCATATAATCCACCTAGACCCTTACGATCACAAAATACTGGACTTCTTGTAATTCCAAGAATTTCAAAAACTACAGTAGGAGGCAGAGCCTTTTGTTACCGCGCACCCCTCCTCTGGAATAATCTTCCTCCCTCAATTCGATTAGCAGACACCCTCCCTATTTTTAAGTCTAGACTTAAAACATATCTCTTTAGTGCTTCCTATAGTTAGGTATGGTGCAGTGTGGAACTTCAACCACCTCAGGGTCTTACTGGAACGGACCACCTCTGCTGTGGGCTTGTGTGACTGGTGCCCCAGTCATGCATCCCATGGTGGCTACTGACCACACCTGATCTGGTGCTGACCACCCTCCACCATGCCTTAGTTATGCTGCTTTAGCATTGCGCTGTCATGGACTTCTTATGTGGCATGCCGTACAACTCCTCTTCTCCCCTCTCCCTCTGTCTCTCTCAACTCTCCCTCTTTCCTTCTCTCCCTGTCCTGTCCTCTATAGTGTAGCTTGGGGGGGAGGGTCCCGCGTGCTGTCTGTTGCGCGTGCGGGCATTTGTTCATTCACTGCGCATGCGGGCTTTTGTCCATTTGCGCCGTTTCGGTCATGGGCCTTCCCCGGGTGGGCTTGCGCATCATGTCTGGGCTGCGCGCCTGGGTGGTGTGGCTGGGTGCTCTGGGCCGGTCGGGGTCCGTTCGCGGGTGGCGTTGCTCGTCCGCGGGGGGCCTCCCGTCGCCGTCTGTAGATGGGGGGGGGGGGGGGGTTCGTGTCGGCTCCATTCGCCAGTGGCTCTGCGTGGGCGTATATTGGCGGTCTGGCTGGGGCATGCAGTCTGATCAGATGTGCACGGCTGTGCATTTAGTGGGATGGGGGGGACGGGGGAGGTGGGAATGCTGGGAGTGGATGGCGGAGGGGAGGGCTGTTGCGGCATTGTATTTGGATTGGGCTCGCGGTCCGGGCCTTCTTGGGGTGGTGTTTCTAGAGTGGAAGTCCAATGGTTTTAACGATTTTAATTACATTACACCAATGTCCAATGATTTTAACGTTTTTAATTACACTACATCGCCTCCCTACGCCTCCCGACCCTGTCAACAGGATGACAGGATGACACGTCCAAAGACATGAAGCATTCTGGACTTTTGCTCTGGGGGCGCTGCTTCCGGGGGGCCTGGGCGGCGGGGCGGATCGGACTGTGTGTCCTGGTCGGGCCGTGGTGTGTGTTCGCGTGGTGTTGTGGTTGGGGTGGGGCTGGCGCGGGCCCCGTTCTCTCTGCTCGCGGATGGTGGTGGGGGGTGTCTGCGGACGGGTGGCGCCGCCTGTGGGCGGACTCTGGCTGGCCATGCTCAGCCATGCTGCTCCGACGCGCGGTTCAGGGGTGGTGTGTGGGTTCGCCTGGGGGGGGGGGGGGCATTGGGGGGGGCATTGTGGGTGGGTGGATGTTGCGTGCGTGGTGGGTGGGTGGATGTTTGCATGCGTGGTGGACGATGTGCGGGATGCCTCTTCGGGTTTAACTGGGTAACCTATTTCTACGCACCTGTCCCCACAAAAGAGGTGTGTAAAAGCGTTTTGTAAACCCTCTATAGTATAACCATTTATATCACCATTGATATACTTATTAATACTTAATATGACTTACAGTAATACTAACACACTCTATTTCTCTTCCCTTTCCCCTATACCTCACCTGTGAGGTAAACCATTACCAGCCATCAACCATCTCTGTGCCTGTCCCTCATCACACCTGAAGTCACATCCCTCTGACTGCCCTACCATCGCCATTGCCTTCGCCATCCCTATGACTGCCCTAACATCGCCTGCTGTGGTTCCCTGCCCGAATCTTTGGCCCTCGGATCCCAGCGACCCATCACCTTCAGAAATAACTAATGGATTACTAATGGACAATTTATTCCCTACACTGGACTATTTGAACTTTCATTGTCATTGTAACTTTCAAACTACAAATGACTGTACTGTAACTGACCCAAGGCAGATGGGTTGGGCCCTTGAGTCGTGGGTCTGTCTGAGGTTTCTTCCTATATGTATCTCCAATTCTAGGGAGTTTTTCCTTGCCCCTGTTACTCATGGGCTCTCTTTGAATGTCTAACACTCTGTAAAGCGCCTTGAGACATGTGTAATGTATTGGCGCTCTATAAGCGACATTAAATTGAAAAAAAAAAAAAATAGGCAACAGTCATGCTGACACAAGGGTTACACAAAGGGCTAAAAGAAAGAGGCCGTTCACAAGACATCATAATACACTCATAATCGTAAAAATAATGGAAAACAAACAAACTACAGTATAGCCCAACAGTTTCCCCAAACCTCGCCTGATAAGCATTAATCGCTAGCACAGTCCATTAGACTCCGACGCTACACAGCTCCCTCAACATTGCCGTCCTCGCCAATGACCTCTCCACTGGGCCACTACCACAAGTGTCGGTGTCAAAGAGGTTCCCCCCACTCAGGCACAGAGTCCGTAGCACCAAAAAAGGCATATGTGGGGTGCATATGCTGCAGGAGCTCCAATCCACGACTCGTCGCCGCTCGTCCCCAGCTCCCTGTCAGCGCCCACCCTAAGGTCACACTTTCCGCAGCGTGTCCCACCGCCGCACTCCTCTGTCTCCTGGCAGGGCCCTAGCCGGCCTCCACTACCAGACTCTGCCACCAGGCACCGGAACTCACGGGTCAGCTGTCCTCCCACCTCCGTCGCTCCATTCCAGTCACACCATGCGGGACAGGCAGACCCCAGCTCCACTGCAGCCAGACACCTGCAGCTCTCTGGCCATCAGCCACCGATGTCGGCGTCCCTCCCCGTGCTGCCTTCTCGTAGAGCTGTCCTCCGCTGCTCCCGGCCCACTCCACTCTGTGACGGCCGCAACGAAGGCTCGATCCCCCTCTCTGGCCCATCATGCCATCCACACGCCACGCTCCTTTCACTGCGGCGCCGGCCGACTGGCCAACTGGAACAGGTGCCTATGGTGCCTCCCACACACAGCATGGTGCCTCCCATATGTGTAACCTGCGTTGTGTGGAACCACCGCGGTCCAGCCCTGCATAGCATAGCTAACCAGCTAGCACCCGTTACACTCACCCCCCTAAACCTCACTCCCGATCCGGGTCACGGCACCAATGTAACCTGCGTTGTGTGGAACCACCGCGGTCCAGCCCTGCACACGCCCGGACTCGAACCCGCGAGACAGCAGCACCACGGATCGGGAGTCGAGCGCGCTAACAATCCAGCTAAAAGCCCAGGCTACTAGCTTTCATGCCAGCAGCGCTCTTGAAGTGTCGGGGAGTGAGGTTTACTAACGTTCCACAGCATAGCTAACCAGCTAGCACCCGTTACATATGCACTCAAATGCCTAGAGAGTTCAGTTTTCATAAGGCCCCCTTCGCGCCCCCTGGATCCCACAGAGGCTGGAACCAGGCTCTTCCTCTAGCACTGCCCCACCGCCGTGCCTCCTCCAACTCCGCTGCTGCAGCGAACGGGCCCCCGTCTCAGAGCCACCGTCGAACAAGCCCTCTCCTCCACGCTGCTATGCTCCTCTGGCCTAGCTCCATTGGCAAACGTTTATTTCCTGGTTTGTGGACGCTTGTCTGAGGTTTGAATCCATTGGAGTTCAATCACTAACGTCTGGTAATGACGTACGGTATACAGAATATCAACGATAATGATCGGATTGAAACTTAAATGTAATCGCTCGTCCTCTGTTCGCTGATTGGGCGGAAATGCACTTGCCGAAGTAAACAAAGCTGGATCAAGCTATACCAGACAGAGTATGAAGAGAAATGAAATTGAGCGCAAGCGGAGCCAGGCTAATTCAAAGCCATCCAATCAATACATTTGATACATCCCAACGGTGCATTGAGTATGCAAAAGGAGCTTTATGTCCCATAGTTCCAAGTATAGCCTTGACCTATACAAGGAAAATGAATGTACAGTGACTGAAAAGAAAGAGAAATTGAAAGGCAAACAGAAAATTAAACTGCCAAAAAGACTTTAAACTCAATCAGTATTCTGCAAAATGTATCACTCATGTTCCTTATTTGGAGAATGTTTTGAAAGGGTGGTCAAGTCCTTCAGTTATCACTCAAACGAGGAACAGATCTATTCAGTATTCACTTAGAAATGCTATACAAGATTGAAGGTTCCTGCACTGATGTACTGCACTGATGATGATGAAATAGTCATCCGTAGGATTGGAGGAAATCAATGTTCAAATGAGAGGTAATGCAATTTGCCACTCAAACTTCAAGGTCTGAAAAGCTTGAAAGGTAGAGGGTTTGCAAGGTAGAACTGACCAGATACTGACCCCTGACGTGTCACTGAACTGGAAGGCATGACAGAAGGCAGTCGAAGGTCAGAAGAGCCCTATGATTTTAATGAATGTTTTCTTTTTAAATTCTGTATTCACATGGCCTGTAAAACATCAACCATCTCCTTGCCCGTGCCCAGCACTGCAGTATCTAACTAGATGAATTTGTCAACGTGTCTGTATCTCCTATTTGTGCAATTTATATGCATACATCTCCTTCTTTTGCCGCTCATGAGTATATAAATGAGTGTGTGCATGTGTGAGTTTGCTTTTGTGTGTAAGAGTATTGTGTGTGTGCGCGTGTCTGTTTGTGTGGATGTGTTTGTGTGTGTGTGTGTGTTTGTGTGTGTGTGTGTGGGTGTGTGTGGGTGTGTGTGGGTGTGGGTGGGTGGGTGGGTGGGTGGGTGTGGGTGTATAGTATGTGTGTGCATCTGTGGATATGTGTGTGTCTGTGCATGTGTCTGCGCATGTGTGTGCGTATGTGTACGTGCGTACGTGTGTGTGTGTGTGTGTGTGTGTGTGCCTGTATGTGTGTGACTGACAGTATCATTCTAGACCAGCAACTCTTCACTCAAAAGCATCATATACAGGCCAATGGGTGTACAGTCACTGACATACTCCCAGAGGATGTCAGGTTGATTATACAGATGAAATGTGGTGCAGTTCATAGCATTTCATCTGAAGATAGGGCAGATTAAAGCAATATAATATTGTGTTTTCATTTTTTACCATGGAGGTGCAAATCACAAATGACTGGTCATAAGACAAGTTGATGCGGGCTCTTAGACCAACATACCATAAACATTTTGTCATCCTTGGTACCACAGTTCAGGTGCATTTTTTCACAAGCCATGAAACGGTAGACAAGTCATTGCTTAAGACACAAGAGAAAACACAAGCATGACAAGGGTGAGAAAGAGAGGAAGGAGAAACGGCGCAAGATGAAGGCAAGTAGCCCGACAGATGAGCTGTGGCCAACAGAGGACAACAGGTGGGAGGCCGTACTGGACGAAGAGGACAACAGGTGGGAGGAGGCCACACTGGACGAAGAGTGGGCGTTTGATGAGAGTCTCTTCAACTCACAGTCGCCACAATCCTCGACTGAAACTATTTGTTTTATTAAAGAATATATTCATTGTCATGAATTCATGTTTAATATAATAAAATGCAATTATTTAATCATTATTTCTGACTTGAATTCATTGTTTCACATCACACATGGCACATGTTGCTGTCACCTGCTACCCAAAGAAATAAATCAGACTGAAAAGGATAGCCTAGAAATCTGGTTGCTCCTAGCGCCAGCAAACGATGGCGTAGCAACTCTCCGTTGACTTGGGAGCTGGAGAACACACATAAATTCATTTATTTTATAGCCCCCCCAAGATATAAAGACTGATTGTTTCCACACTGCGGCCCTTACAGTTGTCAGCGTTATGCCATTGCTGTGTGCTTAGTGGGTCTCTTGAAGCTTGAGAAAGCTAGTGCCATTTGTAACGTTTTTTTCTCCCTTTTAGTTCTCTCTCTTTTTTTTTTTTTTGCTGTGGTCAAATGAATTTTGAAAATCTTCACATTGAAAGAGCCATTATGTATATTTGGGTTGCATCAAGCTCCCAAAATAATAATGAAAAAAAGGAACTTAGTAACATTAGTGGCTTCCTCTGGACCACCAGAACGCAGGATAAATAAATATACAAAGAAATGCAAGCACAAAAAATGCACACTGCTAAGCTAAGTAGGACAAACAACACGACCGCCTAATCCTATTTCTTTTCACAAATAACACACACAAGCACCCTGTCAGCAGAGACCAACGTTGTATCTGTGGGAACAACATACGGTTCATGCTAAAAGGGTTGTCTCTCCCTGTGGTTCTCACTAAGCCTATTATGCAAGCTAATGTGCAGCCCCTCCAAAAAAAAGAAAGAAAATAATAATAATAATTTCAACTCAGCAATGAGTAAAAAAAAAACAACAAAAAAAAGAAACGACATAACACGAGCTTCTCTCGAAGCTTGGAACCTTTATGTCATTAGGGTTTACTAACCTAGTGCATTGAGGCAGGAAATGAGCTACACTCAGTGTTCTGTAACAATCTTATGATGTCTCGCTCCACTGGCCGGCAACAGAGTCCTTTGGAGCACGAAAGGGAACGGCATAATGGCGGGGGTCCTCGGAAGGCCACGGTCAGGGCCCTGCTTGCTAAACATAAATAAGCAAGTCAATAAGGACAACACAAATAGTGGGCCTGCCTCTCCCTTTTGTCCTCTAGGAAAATGAGCCCTGCGGAGTGATTTGTGGAGGGCGGAGCGACCGTACCTGCTGCTGTTGCCGCACCTCTCTCACCTCCGCCACGGAAAACGATGAGACCGCTGAAGGACATCAATTATCAATGCAAATGAATACTGTATGTGTTGTAGTGCTACGTGACGTGCTCAACCCATGGCGAGCTCCTCCAAATTGGAGCCCCCAACCAACCCCAGCCCAGCCCACCCACCTGGCTCACAGGCCTTTTGACATCAGTGGCCATTGCATTGCTGAGCAGTTTTAGAGAAACTGGCTCTTTACATTATTAACTGGATGGAGGGATGGAAGGAGAGATATATCACTCGCTTTCGAAACTCATACTGTTAAACTATTAAACTGTAGGTCTTATAATATTACATGTATTCACACTTGGAGAGATCATTTATCAGTGTTATGTTGTGAGGGAGGAAAACAAAACAAGCTTCTGTTGATTTTCCTACCTGGCCTGAGGGTGCGTCCCAGAATAAGCGGCCGGGACGAGTACAGTGTTTGTCATGTCAATGAACCACGCCAGTATAAAATCACAATTATTAGTGGGACCTGGGGTATGCTTCAGGCAATACAGAGACCCAGGGCTGGTTGTGTTAGAGGATGGTGTATTTATTCAACAAGTCTCCAACACCAGCACAGCTACATCCACTAGTTGAGGGGCCAAGAAAAACGGTATTTTGGCCTGTACTGTAGCTGTTGATGGGTTTTGATGAAAGGGCGTCATTTCCAGTTCACAACACAGTGGAATGCTGTGGAATGCTACCCTATAAATTGGACTACATGTGAGAAAGAAGTGCCAACGTACAGTAGGTGCTCCTCTAGTGGCATTACAATAATAACACGAGCAGTCATGTCAGTACAGAGCCTTACCCCTATCACACGATGGAAAAGAAAGTGAGCTCAAATTCAAAAATTTGGATCTGGATCTGGATAAATACAATCTGGATAAATAATCATATAAGAGGACTGAGCTACGGGGTCTCTCACACAGAATATGTGATACTGTACATGTAGGTCTTAATTGGGCTCCTAAATCATAACCATGGGCTATGTTATTCACCCCTGATATCCAAATGAGGCCCCTTAGTCAAATAACACTGTTCATGCTGTGGTTAAGAGGTTATTTTCCCAAAATCTTCACCAGGGGGCATGCCATGCCTCCGGACCCCCTCACTAACTCCAGCGCTATGAGATGGGCCTTCTTCATTTCTGTTCCCATGAGACACAGACGCTCATGATTGACACATCACAGCCTTTTGCATGAGGCTGGGACCCCACATTGTGACATAAGTGCCTTTTTTAGTTTTTTCACCCTTGCCCTTCAAGTCTGTGCATGAGACTGCATACAGTAGGCCTATGCATTCTGAGTCCAAATAAGGTGTATTGAGCCCCAAATGTTTGTGTGATTCTCCTGGTTAAATAAAGATAAAAACAACATATCCGAATGATATGGTGAGATATAATGGTGAGAAATGTTAGTCATCCGTCTCACCTGAGGTCTTATAACTTCCCTATACAGTATGTGTCCTTCTCGTGCTCCTGCAGTATTCTCATAGGCACTTTGTTTGACCTTGGTGTGGAGGCGTGAGATGGATGCTCAGCTTCACCCTCACCCCCCTGGCAAAAGGAAACGTCCTTGACAAAATCTGTCTGTGTCCTCTCACTCCATCTTACAGGCGAAGGGAGAATGTGTGGAACACCAAGAGGGTTTGTGGGTAATTAGAAGTACTCACACACACTAGTTCTAACCTGCGGCCCACCACCAAAAGGAAAACGCAGAAGGAACTGTACAGGACAAAAAAGGAAGTAGGAAGAAAGAACCCACTCTCCCAAAAGACCTACACACACACACACACACACAGAGAGAGAGAGAGAGAGAAATCTGTGTTGCTTGGTTTGAGTTCCGTTGTTGAGTTTGTTTATAGTCTGTCTCTGCTGCTGCCTACATCAATGTGTGTGTATGTGTATGTGTGTGTGTGTGTGCGCGTGTGTGTGTGTGTGTGTGTGTGTGTGTGTCTGTGTGTGTCTGTGTCTGTGTGTGTGAGTGAGCGTGTGTGTGTGTATGTGTGGAGGGAGGGAGGGAGGGGTGGTGTCTAGTATTATTTGGCCCATGCACGCCTGTTTGTGTGTACGCTGTCTGTGCATAAGCCCCTCTGCTGTCTTCCCCAAAGGGCATGGTGAGTTTAATGATGCTGCATTGGCCGCCAATAGCCAATGTCACTACGGAGCGTGAAGAGCAAGCAAACTAGGACATGCTCACATGCGCACATGCACATGACATATGACACATGGCATAGAAAACTCAAACACACAGAGGCATTCACAAGCTTAAACATGCACACACACAAAGACTCATGCAAGCGCACACGCACACTCACACACACACACACACACACACGCAGAGAAATATTTGTGGTCTTGATTCATATTAAATGCATTGTTGATGATTTGGACACTTTTTAAAAAAAAGCTGAAAAGATCTATCAAGACACTAGCGTGGGTAGCTCTTGTGGGTAGTATGGGTATGTCTTAAAGAAAATTATTTTGTCAGTGCACAGGTTGAAATTTATCTGAAACTACAGAAGTGGTGGTAGAGCAAAAAAAAAAAAAAAAAAAAGTGAAATATGGCTCATCGTGCAACATCCTCCCACTCTCCTCTCCGATTCCTGGTTGTTGCTTTTCCTACACATGCCCCCAAAGCATGACTGAATGTCAAGTTGCTCATGCTCGTTGGGTTCGGTGTGGAAATGTGGCCATCTAAATAACAACCTCTCGAACAGCTGCTGGGGATCTCCATAAGACCTTTTCCTAGAGCAGTCCCATCTGTTGATGTTGAGTTTAGACTCAGGGTTATTTGACATGGCCTCTTATGCATAAAGCAATGGGCACATACACGGACTGGTTCGTATGAGATTTTAAATCTAGCTGTGTAGATAGAACACATTCTTGAACACTATTGAATTTGAACATTGGATGGCATTCTTTAAATGTCTGTGTACTTGCATATCATAACCCATACATTATGACAAGGCTGAGGAAAATAAATTGATGGTCTACTTTAATTGTGCATAGCTTGAATCATGGAACCAGGTCGATGAAAGGCAACATTCAAATCCACAAACTCTTCAGATTTGCCTGTCATGTGACACAATTGAAGTCCAGATGCAGTGCACCTAAATGCAGAGCTTTTCACCTGAAGTGCCAGACAAAATGAGACATGTCACCATCACTGGCACTTTAATAGTGACAAATGGTTGCCACAAAGGCATATTTTTGAGGTGTTTTTTAGCGGCACCGAAAATTATTGAACTCTGCCGAAAGTGGTGCAGACCAGAGGCAATTTGCGCGAGCAAACTGACAGCTGCATTCAACAAATTGCATGGATTGTTTGTTTTATATAATCTATACATGTTTGATTTGGTCTCATCCTCACATATTTCCTCCATTACGTCTGTCATCTTTGATGTTCAGCATTAAAGAAAATGGGTGATGGAAAGTTGCAGGCCTCTCCCAAGGGATTGAAGTAAATAAAAGAATATGTAGTGGATGTTGTTTTGGTTGCCATTAGCTAGCTGATGTCAGTTCAAATAAACATGACCTTGAGAATGTCCTTTGAAATTGTGTGGGTACAGCAGACTTAAAACATTCATTGAATAGAGAACAATGTGGGGCTTGACTATTTTCGATGGAAAAAAATAGGAAAACAATCTCAATCACATATGTGCCTGTGCAGGCAGTTTCAACATTTGTGCTATTACAATTCTAAAACAAATGTGATAGGTGTTGAGTGTCTCTATCTCCTTGTGTTACCAGCATTTGAGTATGTTCATGTAATTCTGTGTTGGTGCTGAAACTCCCAAGACTCTCAGGAGGAAGAGTGATGTGTCAGTGCATTAGCAAATCTATCATCGATCAATTGTCTTTCTGTGTGTTTACAATAGGCTACAGTATGTTCATAATTATATCATTAAATGTGTAGACTTTCTTTTTTTGCAGCTGTCGCTGTCATCAGTTTTACATTATACTGTAATCATATGGAGTGGACTAGGTTTTCAAACAAAACCCTCACCTTCTTTTAAAACGTGATACTGGGCATTTGTTTCCGTAGCTAAGTTGAGAAATGTTCAAATTCTAGCAGAAAATGCCCGATACATCACACTGTTTTTTGACACCTGACCAATCACAAGTGGATACTTTGCATATGTGACCCTGTAAAGCGGAACCAGTCGTTTCGGTAAAATTGAGTAAATTAAGTTATTGTGCTCACGTGAACGGCCATAAACTAAGCTTTCCAACGATATGTATATCGAGGGTATTACACAAATTATCGCTAAGATAACCGCATCCAAAGTTGACATGGTTCTCCTGTCATGATATGCCAGAAGAGGAGAAATCACCTGTTTAAGCGGCGCGTGCACAACGGGAATGACAGCAAATGTGTTGAATCTTTGCCAGGTTTAACAGTCAAAACGTAGGTTTTTCAGTGAAATGCGTTCACGATATGAAACTGTAGACTGTATACCGCCGAATTATGCGAAAACGGAAGTTTGTTATTGTTGATTTTCTCAAAATAACGATGTGCGCAAAACGACTGATTTCGCTGTGAATGGTCACATATCACCAAAAGATGATTCCGGCTGCTTTTTGGAACAAAAGCGTGGCTTTAAAAAAAAAAAAATAATAATAATAATAATAATAGGCTAATAATAATAACTAAAAAAAACCTGAAACAGTCTCTACACCAGTCTCTTGTCAGAAAATAAGCCTTGTCTGAACATACTGTTCCCTAAGGCATGCATTAGTTAACGCATGGCACATGTGTGCTGAGTCAAGCTGTGAAGCACAACACAGTATGGATGACTCTGTAAAGAGTAGACAATTACGAAGACTTCAGTTTTTTGTGGAGCAGTTTAACGGTCTTATTTCACATGCATTATGAACATTCAGATGCTATTTCGGGTAACTTTGTTCAGAGCTGTTTAGACAGCTTCTGCACACCATGTAAACACAGGCCCAGAAGATGTCAGTGCGTGTGGAAAGGAATGGAAAATGGAAGTTGCACCATGATAATACAGAGAGTCTCAGCCACAGCACTTAACTGGAGGTGGCACAATTTACTACTTTGATCTAAGAATAACTAATCCTTTGCACACATCCGCGAACTTGAACTGTTCCGATAAGAATATTTCAGCTGGCTTGCCTGTCAGTTCGAATAAGGGACCGCAACGTACACAAAATGCTAATGTGAATTTCATCAGGACTCAAAGTAAATTCTTTCTTTTCCTGCATAAGCATTCAGCAGAGACCTTTTCTCTCCCCCCCCCCCCCCCCCCCCCTTCTCTGTTCTGCCACTTGGTTAAATAGCAGGAATAAGATGTGCAATGAGACTCGCAATTCTGCTTAATGATGCTGAAAATCTAATGTACAATTTCTCCCAACAAGGCCCGTGTAGTTTCACTGGGGGCACCAGGAGGTGAGCAGGGAGCACTGCGATATAGGAGACCTCTCCTGCTGCTCTCCGCTCTAATGGATTACACAGCAGGCCCAGTGTTCAGTGAGTAGTGTCAGGAAGGCCATGGCCTCAGTTTGGGAAAGGTAGTGATTCAAGGACAGACAAATACAGACAAGACGTGGCAAGCAAGAACTTGCCGTGGCAAACAACAACTGATGTAAAGACCACACAATGCAACCAAACCGAAGTTTTGAAAGGAGTCCATGAGTCATCAAGAGTGGCAACATGATTGGCCCCAGCCGTGGTGTGACTGGCTGGGGCACCTTTCCGGATCCCACCCCAATGCTCTCGCCCACTCACTTCCTGTCTCTCTCAACTGTCCTATCATTAAAGGCATAAAAGCCCAAAAAATATACTCATACCTGCGGCCAGATCATAGCATAGATGTGTTTGAAATAACACATTGATGTGCTTAGCTATGTTCTGGCCTATTGTGTAACAAATGAAAGTAGGAAACAACACAAACTGTGTTGTCCGAAAAACAACGCAAGTTGTGTAGTTTTCAGTACATTCTTTTCAAGAGTATAGGGTCAGGTGCAATATTATATAGGTAGTTTCTGTTAGCTGAGTTCAAATCAAATTATGCTTGAGACGGAAATGCAAAGAGAAGAAGAATAAGGAAGCTAATTTAAATGTGACAGATGGAAATGTCAGTTCCATGGACCGAGTGGAAATGAGTGGATTACAGCGAGCCTGCCTTTAACCACCGGAAAAGGTATCAGCAACTTAGACTTGCAAAAAATACAAGAAATTGTTCAATCTCTGCCACAGCTATTGGCTTTGGGCAGTCAGCACATATTTGCTGTTCTTTCTATGAGACTGAAATGAGTTTCCCATGAGCGCTAATGTGTGATTGTGGCGTGTATTCCCTGACATACCCCACAGACCGTACACCGGTCCCCTGAAAGACAAGTGTTTTGTATTTTGCTGCCTACCTTCAAAACCTTCTCATCAACAAATGTTTCCACATCAAAGCCCATATGGTTCCTCACGGGCCTGATACCACAGGGTTCCTTTTAGGGTACTGTATGTCCCCTTGATGAACCAGAGCCATCATTCACTGAATTAAGAATACAAACTGAAAGACATTCTGCAAGGCAATGCCGCTCTCTCCTTATCCACAACACTGCTCCAGAAATGAGAGATGATGACAGGCTGTTTAGGCTTTGGGTAATGCTTTCTTGGAGAGGTGTGTGTGTGCGCGAGCGTGTGTGTGTGTGTGTGTGTGTGTATAAGTGTGACACCGAAAAAGTGAGATGTCTCGGCGTTGTGTGAGGGAATGCTAAAAAGCAGTAAATGTTTCCATTGCACTCACACGACAGCTCCAGGGGCTGTTTGGGCATCCCGTCCTCTCAGACACAGAGCCCCAGAACACACTGCTCAGCCACTGGCTTTTACACTACTGTTACTACACCCATTACTCCATCCACCTTCACCATTACTATGCCTACTGCTGCTCCCAGTCACTACGGTACTGTACGTCTACTGCTTCTGATACTCATGCTACTATTACGGTGCAGTCACATGCTTGCGTCCGCCAACGTTCGTCCCTTGTTTTCCCATTCACTTTTCATTGGCTGGACTTCACTTGATGACGCACTGAATTGTGGGTCCGATGCGTTGCCTGGAATGCGTTGCCTCCGTTAAAAAGTTGAGAAATGTTCAACTTTTGACGGATCGCGCAAGCGCCAGCCAATGAAATTCTGTGTATGCAAATTATCAAACACTGACAAACCAATCAGTACGCGTTTATGGAAATATGATGAAATGAGGCATACGTTGGCGGACGCAAGCGTGTAACCACACCGTTATGATATCATTTATCATTATGGTTCTTCATAATGCTGCACAATGCTCCATTAACATTAACTGGCCTTCCCAACTTTCAGAGGTCCGGCAAATATGCATAATGACCACAGCAAAAAAAAATAATGACCACTGTCAGCGGCCGAGACAGTGAGGTTTGTGCTTCTGATTCATGTCTTTCATATCATTCTGTGAGTAAGCTCACTTATTGCTTTGGAATGTCATTGAAAGTGAAAGTCAGCAATTAATACTGTTAACTTTTTCAATTCTATTTGCGTGGCAAACTATATGTTTCTCTGAAGAAGCCATGAAACGGTGGCAAAATAATTACAATAAGACACATTGTATGAAGCTTTTGTTTGCAACTGTTTGGCTTTACATAATGATTTCTATTGTTTTTCATCATTCAGCATTCCAACACGCATGTTGAAAGCTGATAACTGTCTTCTCTCTGTGCCAGCTAAAGGAAGAAAGACACACACTGTCGGGTAAGGGAGAGGAGAAATTCCTCTCGGTGCTCCCTCTTCTTCTGTATACGTTTATTCCCCCCCCCCCCCCCCCCACACACACACACCCACCTTTCTCCACAGATGCCACAGGCTGTCTCAAAATGAAGTTTAAACAGATTTTTCATTCGGTCTTCAGGCTGGTACACAACAAAGCCTAAAACGACACAGCTGTGGTGAAGATAGTTTCTTTTTTTCTCTCCATCCCGTCTTTTCTTCTTCTCCCTCTTCTTCTTTCTTCTTCTTCTTCTTCTTCTTCTTCTTCTTCCTCTTCTTCTTCTTCTTCTTCGTGCTCTTTCTCCTGTAACTCGGTTTGGATAATCAAGTGAATAAGAGCTTCAATTTAAAACTCTCCCAGATGACTTCTACCATATTAAAGCATATTACCTCCAGCAATTCCCCGTTCCCTTAGCTCATTCTTCAAAGATGTGCATTTAAAGGTGTGTGCTTTGCTAAGTCTGTGCCTCATGCTGTATTTTTATTTATTTATTTGTTGGGGGGGTGAGGGGCATTCTTTCTTTGAGTTTCACCAAGGGAATAATAATTGCAAGCAAAAGAGTGGCTCTTTGATTTAATAAGTAAATAAATAGATAACTTTTTATTGCAAGTCCTTAGGGAATATCTACTTTTTCTAACAGAAGACGGACTCCAATAAAAGATGTTGGTAAGATGTTGGTAATTCTTGCGTATGCGCACTGTTCCAGATCTGATTATGGGGTGGTAAACAGTGTTTGCATCACTGTCAGCACACACCACAGGGCCACTGAATGAAACTTAACAGATATCTCATTGATGTGCAATATGGTGTGACTGGTTTGTGACACCCCCCCCCCCCCTACACACACACACATACACACACCGTGCAGCCCTATTGCACCGCTGCACATAATGTACATAAAGGTATTCATAATGAATTTGGTGGCTTTGTATTGTAGCCTACTGTACATTTCTAATTACAATGTGTGTGTGCGTGCGTGTGTGTGTGTGTGTGTGTGTGTGTGTGTGTGTGTGTGTGTGTGTGTGTGTGTGTGTCTGCATGCATGCATGCGTGTGATTTTGTTCAATGGTATGTAATGACACAGCATAGCAAATTAAATGAAAATCATACATGTAAGGCTTAACTGTACTTTGCAATGGCCATTATTACATGACAACTTGTCATGGTAGTCATATTAACTCGATTAACTGAAACATTCATGATCAATTATTATGGGTGATATAGTCATATTACAGTTCAATTACATACCTAACTTCAATTATTCATTAAATATTCATGTTATAAACACCTACTTTATGTAAACAGATGCTCATATAGGCAGGGAATAGTGGATAGCTGTTCAGCACCTCTTCCCACGGGCTCCATAGAGCAGGTGTGCACTCTCAGGGGAGCCCCAGAGCCAGTGCTGGGTGCAACATGTTTGGGTTGTGGAATGCAGGTGCCAGGAAGACACAGATGTGAGCAGCACTGAAATGTGTAGCCGCAGACCTGACAATTAATGACAATTAATAGAAACAAACAAACAAAACAAACAAGCAAACAAACAAAAATAATGCAAATGACAAACATAGCGAACAACAAAAGAGCATGTGGCAATTATATTCTAAAGCATCAATAGGTGCCTGTGTGTCCTGCCTGTTTTATGTTTAGCTAGACATCCCCCCTCCTGAACCATTTTTTTTCCTTTTCCCTTGACGTGTCCTCTAGGTCCTTTTAAATGTCTGCCACAGCAGCAGCTGCCCTCCTCCTGCCTGCAGATAAAAAAGAGATTTAAGGAGGTGAGGCCCATCTGGAGTCGCTCCAGATATGAGCAGGTAGTGGAAAAGAGAAAAGGGAAGAGAGAAGGGATGTGTGTGTGTGTGTGTGTCTGTGTGTCTGTGTGTGTGTGTGTGTGTGTGTGTTTTCAGTGTGTGTGTGTGTGTGTGTTTGTTTCAAGGTTTACAAGGACCGTTTTCAAGACATTTCAAAGAGTAATGAGGACACACCCGTTTAGGAGGACATTTGGCTGTCCTCGTAAAATAAACCCGTTTAAACGTTTTCTCTGCATGTTTTAATACCTAAAAAGTGTTTTTCTCAAAAGTCTTTTTATACCAAAAACCTGAGAAATGTTGTAAATCTGTGTGTCCGCCACTGCCCCCTATCGGTGGTCGCGGTCCCTGGTTCACGACACTCAGGCGCGGGAGATTATACACAACCGCGGGAGATTATACACACAACCGCGGGAAAATAGACGCTAATTCAACACTGCGCATGCGCACATTTTGGAGAGCGCTACGTGCCTACGTCTGCCAGACTGCCATCATCTGATTCCGTTTCCGGTCTGGAGATGCACATCGTGGAGAGCAGGTAAGAAAATTAACGAAACGTTTTAATAGATTCCAATGACAAGTAGGTATGTTAGCAGCCCATACAATATGATTGTGGTAACTTGGTTAAATGACATTGAACGACATAATGTTAAAAAAATAAAGGCGTAGGTCTACAATTAACTAGGCTACTGTGTCATTTAGATTCCATAGTAAATTCCATTTATCGATAGCCTACTACACAGCCCAGAGATAACGCCAATATAAGTCATAGACTCTATTCCATTTTAATTCCCAGCGATTCTACCAGAATAACCTATTGGTAGGTAATTTACTTGATGACCTAGGGCTGTCAGCTGGCTGGCTCGTGCATGCTATTGCCAATGCTAGCCTACAGCATGGCCACCGGAGCCTCGGTAGTTCATGGTCTACCTTTAGCCGGCTAGGTAGCCTGGATGCCAGTGGTGTAGATATTTGAACTACCAAAAATAAATTAGTCAAAGAGCAAAACACCAAAGTTGGCAGGTAAGTTACGAGCAGTATTGTTGAAAGATGGTATATCGATGTTACTACATCGGGAAAACGTTTGTTAAGATTAACTGTATTGTATTCAGAGTATGCCTATTGGTAGCTTGCTAACTAACAAATGAAAACGTATAGCCTACATTCAACAGGTCGTGTTGGACAAACTAAGCTTTCGTCAAATAACAGTGCTTTATGAATACATTGGCAGACAGCTGAACACGTCTTTTGTTTTCGTTTGCTTTTCATCAGAGGCATCGAATTTTTACTAATGTCAATTCCGCTAGCAAAATGCATTCAAACGTAGCTCTTTATGCAAATGTTAGCATTAGTTTGGGCTTCTGGCCAGGGGGGGTAGGGGGTTTAAATGGCCTCGTAAGCTTTATGTTCAGCGCATACAAATGTTGACACGTTTTCACAATATATCGTGTTGGTTAAGCTAATGAGTGATTTGCCTCGAATTGTGTAGGCTTCATCCTTTGGCAGCGTAGCCTATGCCTTGTATTTTGTTGTTTTTTTCGGTCGTGATTCTCTTCATTCGGATCAATGTTTCGTAGCCACGTCTTTGGTAATGATAAAGTTAATGTTATGTCTACCAGGGGTCCCTCATTTTGGGTTTTGGTTTGAGCTTCAAAACATTGCTTAGTTGGTCAACATGGCATATGCATTGTCATTTAGTATCTGAGCATAAGGTGGAAGATTAAGCAAAGCATGATTACATCAGGGAAATGTTATGTGTATGTTATGAGAGCATAGAACTCAATTGAAACAGTTTGAATATCCATGGTATTCATGGGTTTCATCAGGTCCCTTTCCACAGGTGTAGTAGCCTAATCAAGCACCATGCAGTCTGTATTGATAATCAATGCTTGATTTTATACACCTGTGGAAAGGGACCTGATGAAACCCATGAATTAGAGAGATGAAAAGTGGTCAAGTTGTGGTGTTAACATTTTTGTTCTTAATTTCCTTTAAGTCATGCCATGGAGAACTACTCCCCTTCAGGATGCCACTAATCACATCCTTGCAGGAAGAGACAAGAATGCAATGTTAGAAATCAAATATATTAATCCAGTTAAAGGTGAGTGACTTTGATGCACTGTAGGCTAGACTGAGGGGTTACACTAGTCTGGTTAGCACCATACTAAGCTCAATCTTTTAAGATTGAACATTAATATGGGTAGTCTGCGCTTTATTTCTACTGCACAAGAGGCGTGATCAATGGGCTTCATTCAAATGACTCTAGTCCTTCAACCAATCAGACCCAATCTGGTACATCTTTTGGATAAGCTAGTTTGTGATTCGACCCAAAGGTTGTGGACAGGAAGCAGGGGAGATGGATGTGCAGGTTTCCAGCCTGAGCTGCTGGGCGAAATCCAAATTTGCCGGCAGGTCAGGCAGGGTTCCCCCAGCCTAAGGTTACACGCAACAGGTTCTTGAATCGATATTGTCACCAGTGGTTTTCAGTCTATGACTATTAATTGTACATCAATATAAATTAATAAAGTAGTTAAATAGTGTTTCAATAATATTTTAGTTAACAGTGGGATTAATGTATTCATTATTCTACATGTAGAACTACAAATAAGCACAACCTTGTATTGTAGCAATTTATTGGCACAATTACGTTTTCTGCGATTATTTGCAGTGCTGAGTTGTATCCAATGGATAGTCTGCTGCCCTTGTGTCTCTAATAATGTTGTGTCTGCAGGTCGTGGTATCTTCACTTCAGCTGTTTTCAATCAAGGAGACTTTGTGGTGGAGTATAGAGGGGAGCTCATTGATGCAGCTGAGGCTGAACATAGGCGTAAACTGTACCACAGTGCATGTTCAATCTTCATGTTTGACTTCATATGGAAGCGGAAGACATGGTGGTAGGTTCAGAATGACTAATATGTTTAGATTTCTATAGTGAGAAGTCAGGATTTCTGAAGTGAAGACCTCATGTTGCAATTAACTGTGCGTTGAACAGCTACTGTAATAGTTGTATTGGATGTTGCCATTAGTGTAGTGGCTTACAAATTAAAGTACAATTAAAATTAATTTGTCACTATAAACGTCTGTTTAGTGCATGATGTTTGTTAATTTGCAGTATTGATGGAGCACTTGAAGATGGATCATTTGGACGACTGGTAAACGATGAGCACAAGTCACCAAATTGCAGAATGAAGTTGATTGAAGCAGGAGGGAAGCCACATATGTGCCTTTTTGCACTGAAGGAAATTGCGTCCGGAACTGAAATCACCTATGACTATGGTGGGAAGGAATGGCCCTGGCGCAAAAAGGTGGGTCATTTTGATTTCTTTCCCCCCTATGAATTGGAGTCAATATAGCCTATATTTTGACATCTTGATAACAATTAAATCATCTCTGTCTTAAAAGCCACTGTGTGTTAAGCTGTGTCAGTTTCATGATGCCACTGAAATTACACAATACCCATCACTAGCTAGTGCCAACAATTATAACCAAGAAATAGAAGTCTCTTCTTGGTGATATTCAGTCTGGTTTTCGGTCAATCTTGTAATCTTGAATTTGCATAACTCGCCCAGGTGATGCCAGCTAGTTTATCTGTTTACGTTGTCCTGTATGTTTTGTAGGTTCCCCTTACTGTTACAAGCACTGCTGCTCAAGAGTCTATTAAAGACAGTTTCCAAGACCAAATCATGGCATCCACAGTCTTTATTGAAGGTCAGTGGCTGTTTGACTTAATGTTTTATCTAGTTGTCAATGGTGTGCTGCAGATGAGGGAGAAACATTTATGCCACTTATTGGCATCTTAACTGAGATGGTTTTACTTAGTTATGGTGGACATATAAACCTATTGTTTCCCAGTGAACCATGTGAACCAGTGATGGTGTGGTTGCTTATAGAGTGAAGCACAACCCCACCCTCCCTGGCCTTCCTCATATTTTTTTTCTGTATTCTACAGAGACCAGAGAGAGACCAGAAGTCCAGTCCTGCAATATGACACCAGGCAGTTCAGCTTGTGAGGTTAGGTTGAATACAGTTGTCTTTCAAAGCAATAAGTTCTATCAGAGACGGTTTATAAAGCGAGACGAGTCATATGAGGGTCAATCCTGGTGTCCCTGTGACGTAGTGCCACTCCCATTTAGGAGGCAAACGGGAGAAATAAACCTTATCTCGGATTATGACCATTCCCTTAGCCCTACATTCAGCAATGCAAGTAACGAACCCATATTCTACAAGGCACACGTCTTTCTAACATTCCCACATTGAAATCGTATTTTCCAGCGTGATAAATACATAGAAAAATAACTTTGTTCACAACCTGTCCCTCCTGACCTGACCTGTCTCCGCTAATTGCGCAGGCCACCTGTTATCAACGGCACACTGCTTCTGCTGCTTCTACACTGGTCTACTCGTCACTGATCACGCCCAGATAGGAGGCGGCACCATTTTATTCCATTGAAAACCCCCTTTATGATTCATCTTCCTTACTATACGATCTTTGGTTCTATTGTTTTACAATGGCTAAGGAAATAAGTTGGAAAGTAGTATTATATGAATGAGAGCACAGTAAAATATAGTGAATTATTTGTAAATAACAATTCTTCCACAAAATATATTTTCTCTAGCTGAATTGTTAGCAAGTAATTCATAAATGCAGACAGCATAGCTTTTCTAATGGTGTACTAATATAGAACAAAATGCAGCCAGAGATGTGTTATTGTGGGAATTTTACAAGAGGATGCTGAATGACAATACATTTAATTTAATTGAATATTTGTGTAAAACTCACATATGCATTTTTATGTTTAACTTGTTTAGACACAGCTCAGTGGTGCAAGCTTCCCTTCTGGCCAACACTCCATTGCAGAGCTTGGTGACGATGCCCATGACTTGGAAGCCAATGTTTTCTCTTCAGACTTATACAGAGGTGGGTCCTTGCTTGAATTAGCAATGTTTGGTAAATACTGGGGTCTTGCAAAGTTCTGCGCCTTCATATTCTGTGTTCTCTTCAACAGATGCCGAATTGAGAGCAGAGTGTCAGTCATTTATTCCCACACCAGACAGCCCTGCACATGAGGTTAGTTTGAATTCAGCTGTTTATTTTGGGATGTATGAATGTTTGTAGTTTTGTAAGGGACATTTTTATCAATGAATTACGAATCTGAAATCTTTGTCGGGACAGATAGTCGTCACTTAACACTGTTACCCTGGCTACATCATTTTAAGTGTCATGAACTTAAAGGAACACTTCACCATTTTTTCATATTAAACTACGTTATTCCCTTGATTAAGACGAGTTGATGCATACCTCTCACGTTTCAATGCGTGCACTCACTGGCCTTGGCACGCGGCGCAACTTTGATAGCACTTAGCTTGCCCAGTTCATTCATTAGGATCCAAACAGAGATGAAGTTAGAAGCGACCAAACACCTCCATGTTTTCCCTATTAAAATGCAGTTACATGAGTAGTCACATGACCAAGTATGGTGAGACAAAATAAAACGTGGTGCATTTCTAAGCAGGTAAGAGGAGTAACTATATTGTGTGGTGCAGTAATATCCTCACTCTTGCACTTCCAGTTTCACTTTGAAGTGAGGATATTACTGGGCCGAGTCTAAGGTCCCTATTGTTATTCCGCCACACAATATAGTTATCCCTTTTGCCTGCTTAGAAATGCACCACGTTTAATTTTGTCTCACTATACTTGGTCGTGTGACTACCCGTGTAACTGTATTTTAATAGGGAAAGTGAGAGGTATGTATCAACTCGTCTTAGTTAAGGGAATAGCGTAGTTTTATGAAAAGACGGTGAAGTGTTCTTTTAAAGGTTTGAGTGAGGGTGTCCTTTTAATGTGTAATGGACTGTACCAGTTTATGCCTGTTCATCTTTGTATATTGCCGTCCTTTTTTTAGGTGCACTGTGTCAGGGGCCAGTGTAGCACTTCGACTGCAAACGAGGGGATTGGAGAAGTTAGTGTCCAGCCGCAGGAGGTGTCACCCCCTGTGTTCTCAACAGACTTTGCCAGTGGTCAGTTATAGTTTTGAATAAATGTTGTTAACTTCTGGCAATGCATGTCATGCTTGCTAAAGATCTGCAGCATGAAAAACATGTGGCAATATCAGGCCATTTTTAGTGAGGGATGTGAGTCGGGAATGTTATGGCTATATGTGGTTTTATGACTTGAGGAAAGTTAAGCACTGAATCTCCCTGTGTTCTCTTGTACAGAGACCAAATCGATATTGGAATGCCAATCATCCAGATCCACACCAAACGACTCTGCATGTGAGGTGAGTTTGAATTTATCTGTGCTTTGAAATTGACCAATGATTGAAGTACTGTGATGTTCCATGGAACACAATTTTCAATGTTTTAGTAAGCTTCTTGAAGCTACAGTAGAAATGCAGTCTATTCAGTACGGATGGTCTTTACTAACCATGGTGTCCCCCTAACACTGGTGTTTTTCTGAGTGTGCCATACACTGGGAGTTCAATAGTGGGAATGTCTTCTATTCAGTATGGATGGTCTTTGCTAACCATGGTGTCCCCCTAACACTGGTGTTTTTCTGAGTGTGTTATACACTGGGAGTTCAATAGTGGCAATGTCTTCTATTCAGTATGGATGGTCTTTACTAACCATGGTGTCCCCCTAACACTGGTGCTTTTCTGAGTGTGCCATACACTGGGAGTTCAATAGTGGAAATGCCTTCTACTCAGTATGGATGGTCTTTACTAACCATGGTGTCCTCCTAACACTGGTGCTTTTCTGAGTGTGCCATACACTGGGAGTTCAATAGTGGAAATGCCTTCTATTCAGTATGGATGGTCTTTACTAACCATGGTGTCCTCCTAACACTGGTGCTTTTCTGAGTGTGCCATACACTGGGAGTTCAATAGTGGAAATGCCTTCTATTCAGTATGGATGGTCTTTACTAACCATGGTGTCCTCCTAACACTGGTGTTTTTCTGAGTGTGCCATACACTGGGGGTGCCTCTCATTTGGCTTATATACGTCCTCCCTTCCGCCTTGATCCTCATTGATCTACATACAGAATGATGGGGCGGCAACAATGGGATAGTCTATCCGGTTTTAGTTATAGATCAGTGGGAACGCCCCTCGAGCATCAAGGATCGAGGAGAGATGTTGAGAGGCACCCTGGGAGTTCAGTAGTGGAAGTCTGAGTGTTTGTCCTTCAGACTGTTAATGACATCCACAATGTCCTTGCATACCATGAGTTTGTCTGTGTAACAAACACATGCACATATTTTTACCCTTTTTCACAAAATTACTTTAGTTTATTAGAATTGTTTTTACTTTTGTTGCTTTACTTAAATATATTTCTTAAATATCTTAAATAGTTCATTAACATATTTCCTTGCTGTTTGCGGTTATGTAGTGCTGTGGCTAGGAAGAAGAGAATAATCTGTTTCATTGCACCTATCAGTTAGTTACTCACTGTTTCGCTAGTGGCCTGTATTGTGTAAACACAGGGCACAGGTTCAGAAACCAGTTTCAGTTTTTTTTTTTAAAACGTCAGAGTTTCAAGTATAAGCATATATGTTTCTTGTGTGTGTGTGTGATGAGTGACATCCCAACAGTTAGCCAAACAACAGGAAGTCAGGAATTGAATAGATATGTTTCACTATAATATCTCAAAAAGTAACTTATTTCCCCCTTTTTATCTCTCCTGATGGATTTGTAGAAAATGTTGTGTGAAAGTAACAGCCAATTTTTTTTATTTGTTTTTTTAATTCATGATATAATTTGTATGTGTAAATGTTAACATTTATTTCATGTTTCACAACATTTTTGCCACAGTGTACAATTCATCAGCTGGTTTTTGAAATGGTGAGAATTGACGAATGCTGGATATGCCATTCACCTTTGACATCTATCAGATGGTGCGGTCTAAGATGCAAACGTAAGTGTGTTTTTCATCTTCTCCCAATTAATGCATTTCTCAGTATGCCATAAATAGTTTAATTTCATGCCATGAGTCCGTTCCAGTCTCACAACTATAAAGCATAAAACCATGTTGATTGAATGTTTTATCATTTCAAACCATTGGGGTTGAGAACACTGGAGTGGCAGATACAATGACGTACCAAGTAAGGGAGTTTGCAAGCGGAGGCACGTGGCAGAGAACAGTGAGCATACGTGCAAACTAGTCACCTTTTGGCAAAATGTACCGTTTTGGAATAAAAATAGGCCATTTGCGTAGGCTGGGTAAACCCTGACCTGCCGGCAATTTGGATTTCGCCCTGCAGCTCAGGCTGGAAACCTGCACATCTATCTCTCCTGCTTCCTGTCCACATCTTCTGGATCCAGTCACAAACTAGCTTATCCAAAAGGCACACTCAGATCGTTGATCTTTACACTTTTGGATAGTCCTTCAACCAATCAGTCATCTGAACTATGCCCATTGACCACGCCTCTTATGCAGTAGAAATGCAGTGCAGACTCCCCAGACTAATGTTCAATCTTAAAAGATTGAGTTTAGTATGGTGATAGCCAAACTAGCTACAACCTTAAATGCACGCAAATGTATCGCTCTTTCATCCAGTACGCTGCAGCTCGGCGACATGCATTTTTCATGGACTTGGTTTGATGCGCTGTGTGAACATGGAGCAATGTTTATCCTCCTTTGCCAACATTTTTAAAGATTAGCTTGGCAGAAAAGCATAATACACCAACTTTTCATTATGTCTCAGTGAGTGTCAACACAAGCAAAATGCCCTCAAGTCCGTTATGTAATTACACATATGCTCATAAACTTTGAAGATGAAGTTAAACCTTCATCGAACATGTAAATTTCTTAGAATATCTATATACTCGAAATGCCTGTCCAAAATAGCCTGGCTTGCGCCTACCACTTCTCAAATGAGACGTGGTCTGGCAACCAGAAGTAAATTTTCTCGTATTTGAAAAAATGCCCAGTTCTGTTCATTGGGCGCTACGGATGTCTATCAAATGTGCATAGCTCATCATCGTCTTGCTTTACCCCCTCTTCTGTGATTGGTCCCCTATCTCAGGTGAAAATTAGGGCAGTAGCTTCCAGACTGTCTAAGCAGAGTCAATCAAATCACCGCGCAAGGCAGGATGGGAACACTCAGGCCATGTCCAATAAGCATCTACAAGTGTTTTTTCTAACATTTTCTAAATTTGTGCCGTCCAATAAGTCACTGGGCCTATCTTTACGCATCTGAGTTGATAATAGATCGAGTGGGCTTTTCAAGTCGCCTTTGAATTTAGAATGTAGTCGTCATGATGAACAAAAACTTTAGGCCTAATAAATCCAGACCTAATTCAATAGATCCACCAAGCAATTGGCAATCCAAATGCTTCTAGTTGTCTCCACAGCTTTTAAATTACTTTACTTTTATTCCCACAAGCCTTCTTAGTTAATGTAGGATAAACATTTCAGCATTTCTGTTCTTCCATTCTGCCAGAAGTCTTTGGGCCAAGAATGCATTTTGAAACATAGCCTATATGGCCTCATACCTTGCACATTACGCGTTACAAAAATAATCGGTCTTTGATCAGGTCAGGCTACTAATGTATCTGTTTTACAGTAACAATGCTTTATATTCAGGATCTCAAGTATCTTAATTGTTAGGACGATGCCATATGATCAATCTAATGTGTGATGTGTGGGATCACTACATGCATTTTTAACTTTGAATGAGTAATGTACATGCTCTGCCACTCCAGTGAATTCTACCTTAATGGTGGAAACCTGTGTCCTTTTTGTCTAAGTTGAATTTTAAAACTGTGCATTTGTACTAAATAGTTCATTTTGTTCACATTTCTTGATTTTATATGTTTCAAAAGTGTGAAGCTGTTTGCATTTAATAAGAAAATGAGTATGTGATTAGTCAGCATGGGAAACTGCTCAATTGTTATCTAACACTGTGGTTTGCCTAATTTTGTCTATGAAGAATGCTGTGGTGTGTGGCATAGAAACTGCCTCCAGAAATCCTCAGAAGACTGGGATATAGATGTAAGTGTACACTGACGTATATATCGATATAATGAGTTGTTTTTTTTAATTCATTCATTTCATTCCATTCATTTCATTCTACTTTACAGGATGATGTAACATTAGCATCTGATGATGAGTACATCCCAGAGTCTGTATCGGATTCAGAAAGCTCAGGGACAGAGTTGAGTGTTGAGTTGCCTGAAACATCCAAAACGTCCCATACCACTAACATGCCTGATTTAGACGATACTTTTGCTGAACAAGAACACATGAATACACAGGATATCTGTAAGAATTTCCTGGTAGATGTAGAAACTATCGGTGATCTCCTAAGTGACCCCAAACCAGAACCAGAAAGCTCAGAGTCAAACATGCAGAAAACAGGAGATGTGAGTACCGAAAAGGGTACGGTGGATGTTCTTAGCCAAAGTAAATCCACAACCAAATCAGGAAAACTCCTTAAAAGCCATGTCAATTATTGTTTCCTATGTGGAAAACCTCAAACAAACTTTGCACGTCATCTCGAGAGGCATGCACATGAAAATGCTGAAATTGCTCAGGCACTCCAGTTCCCCAAATCCTCAAAGGACATAAAGGTTCTTCTTGAAAAATTCCGAAACCTTGGCAACTTCAAGCATAACTCAGTCGTTAAAACCACAGGATCAGGCTGTCTTAAAGTGAAAAGGAGTTCCAAACAGAGCAGCAGCTCTGAGACGTATGATTACTGCTTGTACTGTAAGGGTATGATATCCAGAAAAGAACTTTCTCGACATATGAAAAGATGTGCTCTGAGACCCGAGAATAATGTTGAAGAGGGACCCGAGTTGAGAGAGAGAGTCTTTGGCATAGCATCTGCTCAATCTACAATGTCCCAGCCAATTTCAAGTGAACTTTGGTCAGTGCTGGGCAAAATGCACAAGGATGCAGTGTCCTCTGCAGTAAGGAATGATCATTATCTCATGCAGTTTGCCCAGTCCCTCTTTAATAAACATGGGAGTGACAGATCAAAGCATGAGTATATAAGACAGAAAGTAAGGGAACTTGGGAGATTACTTGTGACTTTGCGCCACACAACTAGAATCCATAACATGGAAGAGGCAATAAAACCAGGCAACTTCTTCATTCTTACTAGTGCTGTCAAGAGAGTTTCTGGTTTTGATCACCAAAACAACACATTCAAAGCCCCAAGTTTGGCCCTGAAAATTGGGCATTCTCTCAGAAAGATAAGTGACCTCATGATGTGTCGTGCCCTCATGGAAGAGGACCAAGAGGGGATCGATTCCATCAAGAGGTTTCATACACTTCAGAAAACAAAGTGGTCTGAATTAGTTTCCCATTCTGCCTTATCAAACCTGAGCGAGGCCAAATGCAACAAGAGCACCAGGCTTCCACTGGCCAAAGACGTTCAGAAGCTACAGTTACATCTTGGTCAGCAAGTGGAATTGGCTAAGGAGAAACTAGCCGATAATCCAGGTGAAGTGGCGCGAATGACTGTAAAAAATGTTGAAGATCGTGACATGTCACAACTTAACGATGACATAAGCACTGGGCTTACAGAAGTTGAGAGGAGACTTTGCAAACAATTCGCCAGAGTGGAATTGAGGGGGGAAAAAGGACGAAATATTGCGGTGATCCTGACTCCTGATATGACCGCTAACCTGTCACCCCTCATTAGTAAGAGGAAAGAGTGTGGAGTTACTGAAAACAACGATTACCTCTTCGCTGTTCCTTGTAGTCTTGGTCACTACAGAGGGCAGTTTGGTCAATTTGCAGATGCTTGTGGAGCCGAAGATCCTCAAAACCTCAGATCAACTAACCTTCGCAAACAGATCGCCACAATAAGCCAAGTCATGAACTTGAAAGATAATGAACTGGACCAGCTGGCCGATTTTCTCGGCCATGACATTAGGGTGCATATAGAGTACTATCGACTGCCCCAATCAACAATTCAGCTGGCTAAGATCTCAAAACTGCTTATGGCTATGGAGAAGGGAAGTGTGAAGGATATTCAAGGAAAATCTCTTGATGGAATCGGTGGTATGCATCATTTACATTTTGTTGAATATACCTGGTGTATGTGTATATGGTTGATGATGTAATAACATTTCATAACATTTTTACATTGTGATTTAATAGATGACACAGAAGATATGGATACAGGATCACAGCAACTCCCCGATGTTTCCACTCTGCAAGGTAATGTTCAAATGGGCTCCCAAAATGCGGATTTTGTAATTCTATAAGTGAAATGTTTAACATTGGCTTCAAATGTGTAAACTTTTTATTGCCTACCCTCCTTGCTGTGTAGTTGATGCCATTGTTTTTTTGTTTTGTTTTGTTGTTAGACAATGAAGAAATATTGGCTTCTGGCGCTTTTGGATCGCCTCACCTCTCCGAGACCGCAGCTCAAGGTATAATCTCAATAATGGACCCAAAGTTTGCCCAACATATCTCATGTAATGAGCTGGGATCTGTGGGTTCATTAGAGTATATTAAAATTGTTTTAGTCAGGAATTTGCCAGTAGTATGTTTGTTAGAAACTTTGTTAGAAGCATAACTTATTTTAATTTCTCTTCATTGTGACACATATGCTTTATGGTTAGTATTTTGATTGTATTGGTGAAATATTTAAAGGAACACTCCACCGTTTTTTCATATTAAACTACGTTATTCCCTTAATTAAGACGAGTTGATACATACCTCTCAGGTTTCAATGCATGCACTCAAAGGCTCTGACGCACGGCGCTACTTTGATAGTACTCTAGGTAACCCAGTTCATTCATTAGGATCCAAACAGAGGTGAAGTTAGAAGCGGCCAAACACCTTCATGTTTTCCCTATTAAAATACAGTTCCACGAGTAGTCACACGACCAAGTATGGTGAGACAAAATAAAACGTGCATTTCTAAGCAGGTAAGAGGGATAATTGTATTGGGTGGCGGAATAACACTTGGGAGTACTTTGACTCGGCGCAGTAATATCATCACTCTTGCACTTTCAGTTTCATTTTGGAGTGAAGATACTACTGCGCAGTGTCGAAGTGCTCCCAATTACTAGTCCGCCACACATTATAGTTCTCCTTCTTACCCACTTAGAAAAGCGCCATGTTTTATTTTGTGTCACTAACTAGTCGAGTAACTACTCATGTAACTGTATTTTAATAGGGAAAACGTGAAGGTGTTTGGTTGCTTCTAACTTCATCTCTGTTTGGATCCTAATGAATGAACTGGACGCTAAGTGCTATCAAAGTAGCGCCGCGCACCAGAGCCAGTGAGTGCACGCATTGAAATGCGAGAGGTATGTATCAACTCGTCTTAGTTAAGGGAATAGCGTAGTTTAATATGAAAAAACGGTGGAGTGTTCCTTTAAAATAGGCTTTTTTATACATTAAGATAACAGCCTAATGTTATTTCAAATATTTTCTATTGCCTACCGTCCTTGCTGTGTAGTTGATGCCATTGTTTGTTTTGCCTTTTTTGTCTTGTTTTCAGACAATGAAGTAATGTTGGCTTCTGGAACTTGTGGATCGCCTCACCTCTCTGAGACCGCAGCTCAAGGTATGGTTATGGTTATGGTTATTGCTTTTGCTATTCGGAAGATGCCTTTGTCCAAAGCGACATACAAATAAAAACAATACAATAATTAATTTTACAGCGAACAATTTCAAAAAGTTGGTCAGACTACAGTAGGGAGAATAGCAACATAAACAATATCAATTCAAGCAATAACCTAATGAAAATAAACAATTAATATAGGGTAACAGCAAACAAACAAAGTCATTCAATCAATCATATTATAACGGGTATAATTTCAATAATGGACCCAAAGTTTGCCCAACGTATCTCATGAGCTTGGATTTGTGGGTTCATTAGAGTATATTAAAAATGTTTTAGTCAGGAATTTGCTACTAGTACGATTGCTATCTTTTTGTCATCTATCTTCATTGTGACACATATGCTTTGTGATTTAGTATTTTGATGTCTTAAGTAGTTTGCATGATCATTTTAAAACAACAGGGAAGACTTGGCCTGTGTACATCTACATCATTTCCTAGTAAAATTATCACTCAAGGTATTGTTGCAGTCACCCTCTCCATCCAGTTTAACAACTTTGCCATGAGTTTTAGTTATTAGAATACAGAATTGTCTGTCTGCTTGTTATGTGCATGGCAGTAGAATATATTACAGTTTTGATTGGTCCGCAGGTAGGCTCTTTAAGCCCATACACTTATACTGCACAATTTTTTTTTAGATGACCTGTGGAACTCTGTCTGTGTGACTTCTAGTTCACCTCATCTCCCTGACTCAGTCACTCAAGGTATTATTTAAATGCTCTCCATCACTAGGCATGCTTGCTAATGTGCAGTCTACACCTACATTATGTTTGGTTAAACATGTAAAGCATATAAAGAAGCTGGATGTATTTTGTGTTTTATTATCACACACATTTTGTCGACACAAGTTCCAGTTTGTTTGCCAATTTTGAACAGCATCATCCCTGCCTGCATGTACTGTACACGTTGAAGGATCTTTTATCTTTTCATTTCTTCTCATCTTTTTTGTAATTGTTCAGGTTTCCGTGTTTCATCAAGACGGTGTGTGAAGAGACCATGGTCTAAGGAGGAGATACAAGCTGTGATGAAACATATGAGGCCTTTTATTGAAAACGGTGTCACTCACCAGTGAGCAGTGCCTGAAGTGCAAGGAAAAGGAACACCCTGTGTTGGAGACAAGATCCATTCAAAACATTCGAGATTTTGTACGCAACAGAGGCTTGACTTTTAAAAGGCATTCAAAGGCTAAACACTAAATGCACTTTCGGCTAGCCTGAGACTTGGGTCTAATTTTTTCTTGCCATGTTTTATAAGTTTTTATACCACTGCGTGGTCAAATTTCCTATTGTGATGCGCTATTTGGAACGTGCATTATTTTTCTATATACCGCACGGCTATGAAGTAGTTCCCTTCTTTTGGGCTTATTACACTTGAATATTAATTCGCCAATGTGAATGTAACGGTAAAAACAGCAATGTTGTATCTAAGACAGCGGCAATATAAATGAAAATGATAGTAGCAGTGGTATAAGCGGGATAATCAACTCCGCGCCCTGTGCGTTTATAGGAAAATAATGCACTTATCGAAGTGTAAAGTCCCCTCCGCCTGCGGCGTCGGGTCCTTATTACCACTTCGAACGTGCATTATTTTCCTATAAACGCACGGCGCGTCGTTGATTATCCCTTACATGTCTTGTTCTCAGAAATGTAGGTCACTTAATTTATATTGCTCACAGGCAGATGTTTGTTTGTTTTGCTTTGAGGTTAGCCTGGACCTTTTAATGTAAGGATTCACTTTTATTTTGCTTTATTTATTTCTACAATGCTGTCTTTTGCTAAGGAACAGAACCTTGAGGTGACCAAATACAGTTCAGTGATACAGCAAATATTGTGTGGTGTGTTAATAATGACAAACCTACAAAAAAAGGCTCTTTTCTCAGGTTATGTGTGATTCTGTGCAATGGGCAATGGCAGACCCTGGACACGCCAGTTGCAGTGGGGATGTGAAGCATGATTGCAGGTTGGCAGTTGGTTCAGGACATGGAAACCTCCATAATACTAGTGAGGAAGGATACAAAGATAAGTGCTGGTGGGGTTGTGTAGCTTGACCGTATTTGATTGGAGGTGCTGATGTTTTCTAGATGAAGAAGTGTAGAATGGCGTGATTGTGCACCTTATGTACATTATCTGCAAATCATATCTCGATGTGATCGAGTTATTTACACTTACTGTAGTTCAACTTATGTGCCAAATTGTAATGTACAACTGTAGGTCAACAAAGAAAACAAAATTACCTCTTAATATATATTCAATATTATTATAATGGTGTGCCTTAGTCACTTTGGCCTAGTAATCCATGTGTCCTCTCAAAGCAGGTTATACTCGGTGTATGTGTGTGACCTGGCCTTACAGACCTTGTGTCCTTTCAAAGCAGGTTATACTCAGTGTATGTGTATGATGACATCACTGACCTTGTACACCACACTGTCCTTATAGACCCTGTTTTTGAAAAGTCTTTACAAACCACCAAAAAGTCTGAAAAACGGCTTTTTTTTATATCTCAGGTTTGGCAAGGAAATCTTTTAATTTTAAACGTTGTATAGGTTCCCTGATTTTTTTCATGACGTTTGATATGTGTTTTGTAGCTCTAGCACCACGGGAACCCTGTGTCCCTGTATCCCTGTGTTAAGTCTGATTTACGAAAATTTTCGTAAATTGTCCTCTTAGCCCGACAAACGGGTATAGGTGTGTGTGTGTGTGTGTGTGTTGGGGGGGGGGGCAGTAAGAGCCCCACCACAGGCGGTGAAGACGCAGTTAATCTCTGACACAAGGAACAAAACCGCACATCAAAAGCGTATCAAAGAAGTGCATGTTTTATTAATGCACCTTGGTCTTTACATTGCCAAATGAGTGATGTTAGCTCTTTCATTTCCGTTGTCAATTAGCGCACAATCACTGATCATCACAGGGGTTGAGATTTGCTGAAGTGCTTGTTTCAGTAGATTTATGCATCTAATGCTATGGCCGACCCAAATAGACTCATGCATGTATAATAAATGAAAACAAGCTTCCTTGGTGCTTAATGAGAAGGTAGATACAGATATAAGGCAATAAGTTGGCCAATTGTGATAGCAACAAAACAGCTCATAACAGCCCAGCGCATATTTAATAGGTTGTGCCTAACCAGTTATCCACTGTTTGCTGTGAAAATAAGCCAGTAACAAAATGGTGGATTTACTTTGGAATTACTTTGTTGTAATGCTTTCAATGAGATGTCCAAATAGGTTCATATGTAACATCACAAGAAAATGCGGGTGCAACTATGAGGCAGAAAGCAGCAGAAAGCAGCATAGAACAGCATGGAGCAGCATTGAGTAACATTCTAAAGGAGCAACACGTATCGTAAAACCTCATCGATTGAGACAGCGACGGTGGTGATGATTGTTGAATAGGCCTAAAGGAATGCATGCATGCCTTCACCAAAACAAACAAACAAATAAGCAAATGAACAAAAACAATACAGGTTATGTAGGATTATCTCCCTCAACAATGGAATTCTCTTCTCTGATTGGCTGATGGGGTGGCCATTAACTTCGTATAACCTGCTACCTTTGAAGTAGTTCCCGTATCACACTTGAATATTAATTCGCCAAACTCGTTGCGAAGTTTAAATGAACTGTCACGTTGCATCCGAGCTGAAATACAGACGTGCAGAACCATAGTAACATTGTAGCATATGACGGAGGTGGATTGTAGCTAGTTGGATGCCATGTAGGCTATAAAAGTAGCGATCTTTCAAAGTTAAAGTTAATCAGAATCCTGGGATATGCCCGCTTGACAACGGGAGAGATAGAACTAACGACTGGCTTTTGGCCGTAGCAACCAGCCATTTAGAACTAACGACTGGCTTTTGGCCATAGCAACCATCCATTTAGAACTAGTAACGGCAGTTTTGTCCCACAAGTAGAAAGTTGATATGTGGCGGAAAGTAGTCCCACAGTCAAGACAGTTTTAGCGATGTTAACGGACGCAACGGTGGAATAAAACTATGTTCTAAATATACAGGTTAAGAATACAAACGGGAGATAAGCGGGATAACGGCCTTCGAGGTCGACCGGTTCGATGGAAATAATGGCACGGCGGAGGTAACTCCGTCTCCGTGCTTCGCACGTCGCCGGAGTTCTAGACCTCCACCTAGCCATTATTTCCATCGAACCGGTCACCTCGTCGGCCGTTATCCCTTACCTATATTGCGTGCTACATAGAAATGTTGACCTTCCACACATTCACACATAACAAACAAGAGAAGTGAGCTAAAGCCTAAGGTGCCTGTGTAGCCTGTCTGGAAAATGTCAGCCCAGCTAATGGGCTATACGGTAGGCTTACACCAGTTACATAATGTCCTATTCATGATGAAAGACAGACAAACAGATCTAACTCTGAAATGACATGCTGTTATTATTAAGTCAGCAAGAATATAAAACCATGGCAAATCTAGGTTACAGCAGCCGATTATTACTTTAAGTTTATAACATTGTGGTGTCTTTTGCCTTTGGCTTCATGCGTGTCTAGTAAGCAAAAATTGTACATAGGCCTACAGAAATAATAATTGCTTGTCATCCCTCCATAAAAACCGTCGGCAACAAATGAGAGAAATAAACATACACAATGTGTCTGATGACTGAGAACAAACAAGTCATTTCAGATTCAGTCAATCGTTCTTTTTTTCTCCATGCTTTCATGCTGTCTGGGACTTTTCCAAAATGCACAGAAGTGTGTTAGCCTGTCATGTCTGTATGCTTTTGTCTTGTATTCGCCACATTTATTTGCTTTTTGCGACGGTTCCCTTCCTGGGAATTGTCATGTCACTCCGAGATGTAGCTTGATCGAGGACGGCTGGGAGAGACTTCAGAGAGCTTTGTGATGTTTCAGAAAACTGAATTATCGTGGGGAGATTTGCCGTCCGCCCCTGCCCGCGATTCATAGGCTTTCCTTTCACACTCTCAATCAACACACAAGCACAAAAAAAAGCTTGTGAAGCTAAAGAGACTCGGCTCTGAATTGACAGGCAAATTGAAGGTAGTGTGTGATCTAACATCCATTTAAATGCCATTTTAATAACCTTTTCTTCTTCAAATTAAAATAGAGCTAGAAATGTAGATAATTTTCAGGTGAGGTGAGCCTAGCATCACAGGAATAGTTCTCATATGTTGCACGTACAGTAAATCATGTCTTTGTAATTCTGTACAATGACAGGCACACAAAAGGAATTCATTGCTTGTGTCCACATAGCCTATTTCAAATAGTCCAAATGAGAGCCTGTGTGCTGTGAAACATATTATCACTGAGTGTGATATCAGACTTAGTTAGTTCTCCCGCATCTGTTTCTGGGTCCAAGGCTTCAGTCTGCGGTCTTAAGAGCTTATTCATGTGAACGTTAGAGAATTCCTGCAGAAGAGGAACAATGAGACAAGCTGGTCTGCAGATAATGATGATATACAGCCAGGGGCACGTATACACAATCACACCTACAGTCTACACACACACACACACACACACACACACACACACTCGCACACACCACATACCCACATTACACAAATACACAGAGATACACACATAAATCCATGGATTCATAGTCAACGATGCACCAATACACACACACACACACACACACACACACACACACACACACAGAGATATTTCAGGAAATTACATCAAGAAGATAAGAATTTGCCTTGATGGCACATATTCAGCTTCCAGCTACTGTCTTATCCTATCCTCCCTCTCTCTCTTTCCAACTCTCTTTCCATCCCCCTCTCTCTCTCTCTCTCTCTGTCTCTCTCCATTCTCTGTGCGACACAGAGACAGCAGAGCAACAGAGTGCGCAGGCTGCTTCAGCAGCTACTTCCCCCTCCCCTGCACCTGTGATTGAGGGAAATTACGCGTCGGATAAAGAGACGGGGAAGCCACCCGCCATAAGCTACGAGAGCCACAGGGAGCGCCATTATGCAGATTCCCTAAGCTGTTCACACCTCCCAACTTTTCCCTCTTTCCTTCCCTCTTCTCTAATGCCAATGCACACCAAACACAACCATTTTCATGCCCACAGAAGATTAATAGAAGAGAGAATATTATGATATTACGGACAAAATGTATATGTTTTCCACGTGAGCTTGTAGCACATCAGTGCAAGTTGTATGTACGGTTTGTACCTATACTTGTTTGTATAAAAGGCTGGGCTTGTTTGTTCATCAACATGTTTCATGTTGCTTTTCCTCTCAGAGTCTTTCAAATAGCACCCACGCATGTTTTATTTGCCTACACGTCTTTCCTATAGCTGAACACAATCGGTTGATAGCATCCTTTACCTAGAAAGCCTCTGGGTGAAATTATTTTAAAACGTACAAAGGACTTTTTATCATGGCCATGTTGTGTTTTTCACCTGAAGGAGACTTTTAATGACCATAGAGCCATACTGAGATCCACACACACACACACACACACACACACACACACACACACACACACATGAATGGTCACCTGGGTATATACATGAATACTTACATCCAATATTACCCTCGCACAGACACTCTTTCTCACGCCCCCAAACATATGCTCAAAGTAATGAATGCATGAAAGTATACACAGGTGCACACATGTAGGGAGGCTTAGTGTCACCAATATGCAAATGAGCTCATACAGACATATAGCACACACACACACACACACACACACACACACACACAATTAATTTGGCTCTGTCCACATTTCACTATCAGAAGCCATCTGTGGATGAGTGATTGATTACCATAATGTCAGCAAGTAAACAGGCATCTGACCGAGGCCAGGTTGTCGGCGTAAGTGGAACAGGATGACGGTAAACCAAATCAACCATTCAACGAGGCCATGCCATAGCAGAAATGCCAGGGAAATATATCACACCACATGGCAAAACGAAGGGCCAGAGAACCATTTTAATATTTTATATCAATGGAGGATAAGGTACAGCATGCTATTAGTTAAAGAATTGAGTTCAGCTTTACCTTTCCACAAGCATTGTTTGGGAGAGACTATCAAAGCAAAGAGACAGAGTTAATGTTAACAATGATCTGTCTCTCTCAATTAATTATGGGCATACTGTAGCACAGCTGACCTTTAGTGAAACGCATCCCAGGTCTTAGCCTGAATGTTAGCACAACTGGTTCAGCGAGGTCTTACTCATATTTGATCATAATTCTCCGTGCTCCACTGTCTAGAGAACATTAGCAAGTCTCTAGCGGGAGAGCGCTCAATAAGTTTCAATCTGTGTAAATCCTGCATGAAGAACGGCTCAGTGATTAGCCAAACTGCACTGTGATAGTGCTCAGTAAATATTGGAATAGCCTGTAATGACGGCGAGAGGAGGATGTCCTATTTTGCTGTGGAAGCAGCAAGACATGGCTTATGGGGTCGTTTACTTGGCCTTCGTCTTGCTTGAAACGCTTGCTACGTCTTACAATGGCTACTCCAGCGCAGCTAAAGACATTTATGTTAATTCTCTCCATCAATCAAAATGATGTCCAATAAGATATCAAAGAGCCTGAAAAAGTCTTAAACGGGATACTTAAAATGTATGTGTATCATCCATCAGTGAGTGATGTGTGCCAAAACACTGTTGCTTTGTAAGAAGACAGCACACTTTCCCAGACACACCTCATCCACAAGGGGGCGCCTTGTTGCTTTTTGGTTACCTGTTCAGCTAGCTTGAAAAAGTCGCTGATAGTACGTGCTTGGGCCGGACCGGTCATCGACCGGGGACATAACCGGAGCTATAACCGGAGCTGGACCAGTGCCTTGGCATTCAGCTGGTGTCCTTGCGAGGTTTCATATGCATAGTTTGGGACGTACTAACTGTATGCTAATCATGCATGTATAGGCTGGGGCCTTCAGGTTGGGCAACGGCTAACTTGCAAGACATTTCATTGTGAGCTCCATTTCGTAACATGTAACGTGACTCTCTGCTTGAGACATGTACATGCATAAGCCCTCTTGCTATATGCATGGAATCGCAAACTCTTTAAAGCCTTTGATGTTTCCTCCACATATGATAAATTCAGTCAATCTGGAACTCTGGCAAGTCGATTGCAGGCAAGTAACACAGCATAACACAGATCTAACACCGAGACCTTCTGTCGAGGTCAATCCCTTCCCTCTGCAAGAGCCCGCACCAGGCACAGAAGCTTGTGGGCATGAGGTCTTCTATACAGAGAGATTAAAACCTCCCCAGCCAAGCGCTGGGGAAGCACAGCATTTAAATTTTTCAAAGGGGAAAAAAAAAAACATAGCATGCCAATACTCCCTTCTTAAAATCAACCTGCCTTCAAGCAAGCACCTTCAAGGCAGAGCTGTGCAACCTTTCAAGTCGAGAAACGTTTGTGATGGCTGGGTCACACAGATTGGCAGAGAAAGAGAAGGGGAGCGATGCTGCTTGATGTGCTACTTTGATGTTTTAAATTATGTAGTTGACAAACCTCATCACTCTAGAAACAATGGAAAACGAAAGACACTTTAAAGTAGAGAACATCCTCGACTGAACTGAACTGAACTCTCTCTTCTCTCTCGAAACTTGCAATTTTACTTTATTATTTTTTTCCTGAAGATTAATTCATTAGGAACAATGTGTAAAAGAAGCACATTGATTGCTCCTCAATCATTTAATTATTACAAAGATTCAGCCATACACTTTGAGAGGTTAGACATTAGTGGAAATCCATTTCTGCTCATTAATGAAATATATGAAGTCCAATGAGAACTGCTACGCATTTGGTAGGTCTTTGACATGCAAAGCAGAATAAACTGTGGACATAATATGTGTGCCTGGGGAATGTTAGTCATTTTGTATATGTGTCAAAAGACTCACTGGGTTGTAGTGGTGGATTTGTTCATAAGACACCATTCAAATTCAATTCTCAACTCTGATATTATGTGAAGATGTTTTAAAACCGAAGTCGTAACCTCAGTCAACAAGTACTGAACACCTATCGCATAATAATCGCTATTTTCTATTTGTGATAGCTAATGATGACAACTCACCAAATGTCTCGCCAGGTGATATTTAAACAACAGAAATAATATGGATTTAGAACATTACTGTAACTAAGTGTTAATTATAAAGTGGCATTAGCATGTTCTTCTTGCAGTATGTTAAATGTTAAAAGAGAACCTGTGAGATGTACCTCTACTACTTGACTCAGTCATTATCAATCTGCTCCAGAAAGACGCCTGGCGTCATACACAGTCCTGGCGTACATGTGAAACAGAGTCAAAACCGGACAAAAACATAAACATCAACATGTTGCATCAAAATGCACAGACATGAGATATGAAATCAGCTTGAGCTCAAATATCAACAACCTTTTGTCAGAATTGTGGACTGGATCCTTGTAAAGTATGACTCTTTTCAAGTGTAGTGTCCAAGGGTATCTGCGGCTTTCCTTTAAGGTGGTTTATGGGAAGGTTTTTATCTGTCGCCACCTCAAAGGACAAATGTATGATTTGCTTTGACAGTTTCACACTCTCTCCTCCTCTCCTGAGGGTGATCATTTCTGAAGCGTAGCTTTTTCCCCAGGAGTGTGTGTGTGTGTGTGTGTGTGTGTGTGTGTGTGTGTGCACGTGTGTGTTTTTGTGTGTGTGTGTGTGTGTGTGTGTGTGTGTGTGTGTGTGTGTGTGTGCATGCGTGTCTGTGCACGCGCCTGTGTGTGTGTGTGTGTGTGTGTGTGTGTGTTTATTTAATTCTATCTGTGTTGCAAAACATAGCCTCCAGTGGCACGTTAGATCCCAACTGACCCCTCTAGATGGACAACACACTGAAACACGTCTGTAGAAACTCTGAGAAATTCTATGACCTGGCCCTCATCTTCTCAATTCTATAGATATTCTACATTTTATCACTAGATGTTCAGGCTCAGCTCCAAAAAAACATAACAATTGAATACAATCTGCAGCTCACCCACTAGATGCATTGCATTCTTTGTTGAATGTATCTCTCCCAAATACATTTCCATCAAGAAATCAGTAAGTATAGAAAGTATAGCCCGAGGGTCCTCCATACAGCTGC
>NC_085001.1:7213640-7253640 GCF_963854185.1 Sardina pilchardus | reverse complement strand
GAGAGGCTCTGTCATGTTCCTGCCCTGGATCCCAATGGCCTCTCCCCTCCTTTATATTCCTGACAGAGCGACGCCGAGGTATCACACAGAGTTAAGTCTCTTGGCTCAGTGGCAACTTTCCGTCCCATTATGGATGTAATGTCCCGAGGCAAGTGTGCACTCTCTCCATCTCTCTCTCTCTCTCTCTTGCTCTCCATCCACCTCTCTCTCTCCCTCCCTCTCTCCTTCTCTCACTCTTGTGCACGTTTTCCCTCCACTTCTGTCACGCTTTCACTCTTTTCTTTTCAGCATCTCTCTCTCTCTCTCTCTCTCTCTCTCTCTCTCTGTCGCTTCCCTGTATCCAGGCCAAGGATGTTTTGCATGGCTTGCATGTCTCATGAATGTGTTGTGCAGTGTGCTGTGTTGTGTGCTCCACGGGGCTGTGCCATGCTGTGGGTTTACCCAGCTCAGTGGGAGCCTGGGAAGCTCACTGTGAGGCGAGCGCAGGAGCATGGTGGCAAATTGAGTTTGGACAGATGGTGCTTCTTGTGAAAGATGAAAATGAAAGCACACTGTTAAACACTCGATAAACAGCCAAATTATCCACCCAGTCCACCCTGCTGAACTCAAAGGACATCAAAAAGTTTTTTTTTTTTTCCCCCTTAGCTGTTGAGAGTAAACATCACCTGTTTCAATAGTACGTCATTGTTCCAAAACTCCACTGGTCGAGGAGGATGAACTTTTGCATTACCATTGTGTGTTGATCAATTGTATTGCGACAGTCATTTCCAGTGCTTGAAGTGGGAAAAAATAAGTGCAGGAACTCTAATATTCCGACATTTGACATTTGTGCGGTGAAAAAAAATCAGTTTTAAGGATGTGTTGGTTCAAAAACTATTTTAATTTAATCATTCTTTCAAGCTATAGGCTACTTTTTTCTAATTCACAAATGGAATACTGAAAAACCATTAAAACAACATGAACCAGACCAGTGTGATAGCCTACTTAGGCCTAACAGACTGGGCTAAAGGCCCTAGAACCTTAAAGAAACCTTTGGGCTAAAGGCCCAGTTGAAGAAAATTGTGAAATAGGCTGTAGCCTACTTGTTACATTGATTTAATTAACAATAACAACTGGCCAAGAACAGAGATTCAAGATCAAAAATCAGAGCAAGGGAGTAAAGTGACTGTAAGTGTTCTTTCTATTGCTATTTTGGGTCCTGAAATGGCATAGCATCTGCCATGGCTATACAGTATGACAAACACGGGGTCTGAATACAACTTCTGATATGAAAAATCAGTTATTTTGAAGTGGGGGAAATGGGGAGGTATGAAAAAATGCAGAAATTGTATGTGATTTTAAAAAATAATTTCTTATGATTACCGCTAATTATACAGAGACATTCTATACGCCATTGGAATCAGTAGGATCTCCTGTTTATTGTGATATGTAGTTTGCCATAGGGCAGTTACGAAATCGTGAAATATTTCACAGAGAAGAATGGGTATGACGCAGAACTGAATGTGACATTCATTTTTGTATGTAACTGTAATTTTCAACGCTAATTATCTCGCGAACCGTTCATCATATAAACTAGCGGCTAACGCCATTGGAAAGGTCAGGTTCTTCAGTTTCAAATGATATGCCTGTTATTTCTGTGCGAGAAATTCTTCGCGCAGCAATATGACCGAGAAGAATGGGTGCGGCTGCGGCCGAATGGTGCGTCTCTCGAAGAAGGCAGAGAGGGTCGGCCGGTCCGATGGTAATCTTCTCACAGGTAGGCTACCGGGCCGCGACCCATAGATTGAGAAACACTGATAGGGATAGGGCACTGTCGTAGCTCGTGGGTAATGTAGTCTTTCATCGGTCTTGTGATATTGTCTATTCTCGGGCCACTGTCGCTGCGTCGGATCAGTTTCAGTAAGTACCGGAACGCAGAAAAAAGTGGCGGAACCCAAAAGACGAAAATACAGAAGTTCCGGAACTGCGTTCCGCTGCGTTCCGGCCCACTTCAAGCACTGGTCATTTCTCACAAACAGTTATTGACTTACATTATTCTAGATAATACTAGATTCAGCTGAATGCTGCAAAAATCAATGGGTAGCACTTTATAATAACCATCCGTTATAAATGGTTAATTGATGCTTTATTTTGCAACTATAATTAAACATTTAATCACTTATTAATCATAAATTAATCATTTGTAGATAACAATCAATGATTACTAAATACATAACTTACAAATTATTGATTATTAGGTTATGGAAAAATAAACAATTTATTGATATATAACATACTAAAAAATATCTGTTTAGTGATCATTTGATTTCAATGTATTGTTTATTAATAAACTACGTTATCATTGCAAATATCTTATTATTAATAATGATATATTGAGTTATTGCTAATCATTATAATGTTGATTGTAGGGTTTTACATAGCCATATACATAACGCCTATGCATATTACATAGGATGATTAACTATTGATCTATTAATGATGTTCTATTGATTAACAGTTGGTTAGAAAAACAATTACAATAATATTTTTCAGATGGCTATGATAAAGTTGGGTCTTACTCTTTTATTTGTTAGTAAACCATTTGTAAACTATCTAAAAATGCTAATTTTATAATTAATTGACTGCATCAAACCTTTTATTGGATGGCTATTATAAAGTTGCATCTTAGCCTTTTATATGTTATCAAACAATTTGGAAATAATCTACGAATGCCGTATCACAAACTGATGGGATATACTGTACCTGGAGCAAGCAATGTATTAAGACATTGAAGTGGTAACTGGTGTTCACAGTTCAGCAGGTACTTTACTTGCAAATTTTGCAAATTAAAATAAAATAATAAAATTTTACATACTGTACACTGTAATTACTGATGCTAAACGCATTGTAAAGCATTATCACAATTGGTTTTAATATCAAGAGATATTTATTGAAATCAAAACTTCAGGGGAGGGCAATAAGCAAATAAAAACCAAATAATAACATAGTAGCTTGAAAGGCTATCCTTAATTGCAGCACCACAGCACAAACAAAACAGGGTGGTGGGGCGAGGGGCACTTATTTCTGCTGCCTCTTCAAACAATCAGTCATATGGTAAACGGTAAAGTCATCACAGTAAACATGAAAGCAACATGAACGAACACTGATCAATCATCAGAGGGTGGTTGATGTTGGGCTTACTTTGGGTCCCTCTTTAAGTAGGGTATTGACAAAGCAAAATATTTGATAATGGAAAACATCACATCAAAATAAACAACTTCTATTTATATTTCCTGGCAATGTCGTGGAGTAGGCGACCCAGTGGACCATTGCGGTGTTTTTTGGCTAGCCATTCATTCCACTCAATTAGTGTAAGGTGATCTGTTAACAAGTCCTCTGTCCGATTCCCCCTGCGTCTTGAGATGATCTCCTTGTAACTCCGCCAGGCCCTCTCGATGTGCTGAGTGTGACAACCTGTATCTGCATTGATGAAGGCTTGACTGTGGTTCACCGTGTAATGATCATACCCCAGTGCAGGCAGTACCTGGCGATAGGCCCGCCATTCGTCGCTTAAAACTGAAGTCCCTCTTCTAATATGATGGACCATGAGAGGTACCAGCTCTTGTCTTGTCCTTTTCGGCACTAAACGTAGAACAGGTCAACGTCTTGTTTGCTTCACGCCGAGCATCCCAAACACCCACTTTTTTCTTTTCCAGCCACCAGTTATTCGGCCACGTCCATACTGTCAAAAAAGCATGCATGGATATTACAAATTATGTTTAAAGATTATTTTACTCTTAGGTAATAAAAATAGGAGAAAGAGGAAGATGATGAGGAATAAGAAAAAGAAGAAAAATAAATTATGTTTATTGTGTTTGCATTTACTTTTCTTTTGTGCCTGAAGTGGCTCTCATCTATCACCACAAACTCTCTTCGCCCTCCCAGCCTCTGTCCTCTCTTCCTTCGCATTCGTTCCATAGCCTCAACACAGACATTTCTCAGATGTTTGGCCATTCTTGTCAGTGTTGTTGAACTTGCGGCAATGTCGTCGGTTATCATGTCAACTTGTCGTAACCGTAGGCCTTGTGCAAACCTGATAATACACAATATTATAGCAATGGTGAAAAACTGCATAATAATTGTAGCCAAAACAGTGAGCAGACACCTAAACAGGACACGCAAAATCTGCATCAAGAAGAGAGAAATAGGAAGGTAGAATGAGAGAGAGGAAAGACAAACAGAAAGAGTGAAAAGGGGAGAAAGTGAAGACATAGACAGATGTGGGTGAATAAATAGACATACATGATAGTCGGGTAGATATGGAAGAGAGTGCATGTAACTATGGAAATATCTAGTACAGATCAGAGCCATATAATGTTAATTTATATGGCTCTGGTACAGATTATTGATAGAGATGACAGACAGTCAGGCCTATTGTGATCAGAATGTTCAAGATGAATTTAAAAGTGCCTAATTGTCCATCTGCTTCAAAAGATGCTGATATCTAAGCCTATATTATAGGCCCTGCTTTAAGCCTACAAGTCTAGCCTACAAATAACAATCGAATTGGCTTATACTGTTACTGTAGCCTATTCTTATATACCTGTATAAGAATCTCATCCAGCTGAAAAGGCACATCTTAGATTTGCTGAAGATTGTCTGGTGCCGGATGGATTTCCTGGCTATGCTGTGCTTGGCCCGACGTCGACAAACCCTGTGTGGACAAAAAACACAAGCGATGAAATAAAACTTAAAGTTATTCATGGTTTGATCTCAATTAATAGTAGGCCTAGGTCTACACGTTTCCACCAATAAATCGTATTCAGATAATTAAAATTAATTAGAGTAGGCCTACCGTAGCTAGCCTACAAAATATCAAATGCGGGGGAAAAAATGCCAGTAGCCTAAGTATCTTTAGAAATAAGTGGATTTAATTCGAGATGTCATATCTATCTGTGACAAATATAGCATATGGATATATAATAGCCTATAGGCCTATATATAAAGACAACTTACCATTCACATTTATCCACTCCACGACATTTGTGTTCAATTTTCATTGTATGGTGGCAAAAGCTGCATTTCATCTTCTTTTTAATTAGTCTTCTCCTCTGCAACCATTTTATTAGCTTCTTTAAATTCTTTTGACTTCTTCTTCCTTCAATTAATTGCCGCAGCTCCCTTGCTAAACCAGGCATTTTATTAATGCTAGTCTACTGTGTTCCAGTTTGCGCCCAAAAAAATAGGCGCCAGAAGTGCATTGGTAGGTGTGAAGCCAGCAGCAATGCAGTGCGGGGAAACGTCATTATAAAAGTAAAAGCATTGCCCGATTATACTGTTTTGCTATACCTTTATCGGCCTTCATTTACCATGGTTGGTTTTCAGTAACATGTTATAAATTATATAATTTACATAAATCAACTTGGCAAGTTTTAAGCCCAAAGAGAGGGATATGAAACTCTTATTTTGAAATTGATGTATTCAAGAAACTCGGCTGAGGGTGGCTAATCTGTCTCTTTTCGTCAGGTTATGTTAACAAGTAGACCTGTAGTGATCTCGAACTCGAAGTAAAGTGGAATTAAAACAAGAAAATAAGAATAGAATTCAGTTTCAGTGAAATTTATCTAACAGACGAAATGTCAAAAAGAAAAGGTAGCACTACTAGGCCGTTTACTAGGTCAAGGAAGATCACAAAAACAGATTGTGAAAAGAAATCGCTTGTAACCCCAATCGACGACGATGACGATGGGGATGATGGACACCAAGGGAGTTCCAGTCAGATCGTGCAAAACCTTGCATCAACTCCAACCACCAGTAAGTGTCTTAACTTTCATTCTTATTAGCCTGTTATTAATGCATTCAACGTATTGTCTTAGAAGTAGTTGCTAGCGTTAGCGTTAGCCTTCCTCCTTAAAGTTTATAACGAACTTTTCAAATGCGTGTGGCTATCTTATCACATCTGGTGTAGCTAGCCAGTGGAAGCTTGTAGCCTTTGCTCTAGCACAGGATGTCTTGGAGCAGCTTTCACACCTAGCAGCTAGGTCATTAACGCACATTTGTAGAGCAGCACTCCTAGATATATAGATAGTTTTGGAGAACCGAACATTAAAAAATAACTAGAAATGCAATTCCAAGGAATTACCAGTGCATGAAAATGCAAAAATAGATAGATAATGTAGATAAGGTTACTAAGATGTAGCTAGGGTAAACATGGTGGTTGCATAGTTTACAGAGAGTTGATAGTGTGAAGGTAGACAGTTTAAAGATGAAACATTCCAGTTCTAACTTAACTAATGATTTCTATTCATGTTAAAATGTTGATTAGCTAACTTAGCTAATGATTTCTAGCAGTTATGCTAAAAATGCTTATTATGCTAGCAATGCTAACTTTACTAACAATGCTAACCAGGTTGATTAGCTAACTTAACCGATGATTTCTAACAGTAATGCTAAAAATGCTAACTATGCTAACAATGCTAAATTTGCTAACAATGCTAACCAGGTTGATTAGCTAACTTAGTTGATGATTTTTTGCAGTTATGCTAAAAATGTTAACTATGCTAACAATGCTAACTATGCTAACCATGCTAACTAGCTAACTTGCTAGTGAGGACTTTTATTTTGAAACATTTGTTGCTAGGGTATCCATGGTGGCCACTATCAGGAAACAAGAAGTTACTGCAGTATAATCATGTTGGTTGCTATGGAAACGGTCATAAACACTTAATTTTAATGGTTGCTATGTTGGTTGCTAGGTACATGGAGGTTTCATGTAGTTGACTGGAGGCATAGTGGATGATAACTGACAGTTGGAATGGTTGAACAGTTCAATAGTTGAGTAGTTTCAGTGGTTAAATGATTTAATAATGTATTATTGCAGTTAGGACCTTTATTTTGAAACAGTTGTGGACAGAGGAAGTAGTGAAACAGGATCTGTAGTCTTAATGAGATTGTATGCTTAAAGCCTGAGACAGAAGGTGCCCCTCATATAGCGTTTATGCGTCCACTCTCGCTCCTCACTGATCTACATAAAGAATGATGGAGCGGCAACAATGGGATAGTCTAGCCCTTCTTCTATCTTTCTTTATGTAGATCATTGAGGATCGAGGAGCGAGGGAGGACATATAAACGCTGCTTGAGAGGGACCCACAGTAAATACTTTAAAAGTTGTATGTAGATAGTCTAATTAATGTTGATAGACAGAATGTTTAATGGATGTTGATAGGCAGATTGTTTAATAGATATTGATTGACAGTTTAATGGGTGGATGAGTGAATGGTCTGAAGAAGATGAATGGATAGAAGGTTGGATGGAATGTGCCTTATATTCTTGTTAAGAGAGACACTGATACAGCTCTCTGAGAGTAGTTGATACAGGTGTAATCAATTTAACTGGCTAGTCTTAAGAGAGCCAGAGTGAACTCTTAAAGCCTGAGACAGAGTAAATAATTTAAAAGTTGAATGTAGATAGTCTAATTAATGTTGATAGACAGAGAGTTTAATGGATGTTGATAGACAGATTGTTTAATAGATGTTGATAGACAGTTTAATGGGTGGATGAGTGAATGGTCTGAAGAAGATGAATGGATAGAATGTTGGATGGAATGTGCCTTATATTCTTGTAGAATGGAGAGACACAGCTCTCTACTGAGAGTAGTGGATACAGATACAGGTGTAATCAATTTAATAAGTCTTAAGAGAGCCAGCCTGAGACAGAGTAGATTGTTTAAAAGTTGAATGTAGATCGTCTAATTGATGTTGATAGGCAGACTGTTTAGAATGGGTGGATGAGTGAATGGTTTGAAGAAGATGAATGGATATAAAGTTGAATGGAATTAGGAGGACTTATTTTGATACTGTTGTGCGCAGAGGATACAGGGGAACAGAATATGTAGTCTTCAGAGAGGAGCCTGAGAGAAACTGACAGTTGGTGCCCAGGTGGCCGGCCACCTGGTGTAAGATTCTAATTGCTGCCGTGATGTCATAATGAGCAATGTTAAGTCTATGGGGGAAATTGTAATAGTTTTTAACTAATAGTTTAAAAAGTATAAAAGTTACAAAGTTGAAAAATATAAAGCAGGCATGGCATAAGCAAGACCTACGCAACAACGTTTGAATGAAGGTTCTACGTTAAACGGTTGAAGCTGAATTGGCTGCGTTAGAAGAAGAAGTTTAATAATAACTAGAAATGCAATTCCAAGGAATTACCAGTGCATGAAAATGCAAAAATAGATAGATAATGTAGATATGGTTACTAAGGTGTAGCTAGGATAAACATGGTGGTTGCATAGTTTACAGAGAGTTGATAGTGTGAAGGTAGACAGTTTAAAGATGAAACATTCCAGTTCTAACTTAACTAATGATTTCTATTCATGTTAAAATGTTGATTAGCTAACTTAGCTAATGATTTCTAGCAGTTACGCTAAAAATGCTAATTATGCTAGCAATGCTAACTTTACTAACAATGCTAACCAGGTTGATTCGCTAACTTAACCGATGATTTCTAGCAGTAATGCTAAAAATGCTAACTATGCTAACAATGCTAGATTTGCTAACAATGCTAACCAGGTTGATTAGCTAACTTAGTTGATGATTTTTTGCAGTTATGCTAAAAATGCTAACTATGCTAACAATGCTAACTATGCTAACCATGCTAACTAGCTAACTTGCTAGTGAGGACTTTTATTTTGAAACATTTGTTGTTAGGGTATCCATGGTGGCCACTATCAGGAAACAAGAAGTTACTGCAGTATAATCATGTTGGTTGCTATGGAAATGGTCATAAGCACTTAATTTTAATGGTTGCTATGTTGGTTGCTAGGTACATGGAGGTTTCATGTAGTTGACTGGAGGCATAGTGGATGATAACTGACAGTTGGAATGGTTGAACAGTTCAATAGTTGAGTAGTTTCAATGGTTAAATGATTTAATAGTGTATTATTGCAGTGAGGACTTTTATTTTGAAACAGTTGTGGACAGAGGAAACAGTTTAACAGGATATGTGTAGTCTTCAGAGAGATTGTATGCTTAAAACCTGAGAGAAACTGACAGTTGGTGCCCAGGTGGCCGGCCACCTGGCGTAAGATTCTAATTGCTGCCGTGATGTCATAATGAGCAATGTTAAGTCTATGGGGGGAATTGTAATAGTTTTTAACTAATAGTTTAAAAAGTATAAAAGTTACAAAGTTGAAAAATACAAAGCACACATGGCATAAGCAAGACCTACGTAACACAGTTTGAATGAAGTTTCTACGTTAAACGGTTCAAGCTGAATTGCGTGCGTTAGAAGAAGAACTAGAAATGCAATTCCAAGGAATTACCAGTGCATGAAAATGCAAAAATAGATAGATAATGTAGATATGGTTACTAAGGTGTAGCTAGGGTAGACATGGTGGTTGCATAGTTTACAGAGAGTTGATAGTGTGAAGGTAGACAGTTTAAAGATGAAACGTTCCAGTTCTAACTTAACTAATGATTTCTATTCATGTTAAAATGTTGATTAGCTAACTTAGCTAATGATTTCTAGCAGTTACGCTAAAACTGCTTATTATGCTAGCAATGCTAACTTTACTAAAAATGCTAACCAGGTTGATTAGCTAACTTAACCGATGATTCCTAGCAGTAATGCTAAAAATGCTAACTATGCTAACAATGCTAAATTTGCTAACAATGCTAACCAGGTTGATTAGCTTACTTAGTTTATCATTTTTTGCAGTTATGCTAAAAATGCTAACAATGCTAACTATGCTAACCATGCTAACTAGCTAACTTGCTAGTGAGGACTTTTATTTTGAAACATTTGTTGCTAGGGTATCCATGGTGGCCACTATCAGGAAACAAGAAGTTACTGCAGTATAATCATGTTGGTTGCTATGGAAACGGTCATAAACACTTAATTTTAATGGTTGCTATGTTGGTTGCTAGGTACATGGAGGTTTCATGTAGTTGACTGGAGGCATAGTGGATGATAACTGACAGTTGGAATGGTTGAACAGTTCAATAGTTGAGTAGTTTCAGTGGTTAAATGATTTAATAGTGTATTATTGCAGTGAGGACCTTTATTTTGAAACAGTTGTGGACAGAGGAAGTAGTGAAACAGGATCTGTAGTCTTAATGAGATTGTATGCTTAAAGCCTGAGACAGAAGGTGCCTCTCATATATAGCGTTTACGCGTCCTCTCTCGCTCCTCACTGATCTACATAAAGAATGATGGAGCGGCAACAATGGGATAGTCTAGCCCTTCTTCTATCTTTCTTTATGTAGATCATTGAGGATCGAGGAGCGAGGGAGGACATATAAACACTGCTTGAGAGGGACCCACAGTAAATACTTTAAAAGTTGTATATAGTCTAATTAATGTTGATAGACAGAATGTTTAATGGATGTTGATAGGCAGATTGTTTAATAGATATTGATTGACAGTTTAATGGGTGGATGAGTGAATGGTCTGAAGAAGATGAATGGATAGAAGGTTGGATGGAATGTGCCTTATATTCTTGTTAAGAGAGACACTGATACAGCTCTCTGAGAGTAGTTGACACAGGTGTAATCAATTTAACTGGCTAGTCTTAAGAGAGCCAGCGTGTACTCTTAAAGCCTGAGACAGTAAATAATTTAAAAGTTGAATGTAGATAGTCTAATTAATGTTGATAGACAGAGAGTTTAATGGATGTTGATAGACAGATTGTTTAATAGATGTTGATAGACAGTTTAATGGGTGGATGAGTGAATGGTCTGAAGAAGATGAATGGATAGAATGTTGGATGGAATGTGCCTTATATTCTTGTAGAATGGAGAGACACAGCTCTCTACTGAGAGTAGTGGATACAGATACAGGTGTAATCAATTTAACTGGCTAGTCTTAAGAGAGCCAGCCTGAGACAGAGTAGATTGTTTAAAAGTTCAATGTAGAGCGTCTAATTGATGTTGTTGATAGGCAGACTGTTTAGAATGGGTGGATGAGTGAATGGTTTGAAGAAGATGAATGGATATAAAGTTGGATGGAATTAGGAGGACTTATTTTGATACTGTTGTGCGCAGAGGATACAGGGGAACAGAATATGTAGTCTTCAGAGAGGAGCCTGAGAGAAACTGACAGTTGGTGCCCAGGTGGCTGACCAGCTGGGGTAACATTCTAATTGCTGCCGTGATGTCATAATGAGCAATGTTAAGTCTATGGGGGAAATGGTGATAGTTTTTAACTAATAGTTTAAAAAGTATAAAAGTTACAAAGTTGAAAAATACAAAGCACATATGGCATAAGCAAGACCTACGCAACAAAGTTTGAATGAAGTTTCTACGTTAAACGGTTGAATCTGAATTGCGAGCGTTAGAAGAAGAAGTTTAATAATAACTAGAAATGCAATTCCAAGGAATTACTAGTGCATGAAAATGCAGAAATAGATAGATAATGTAGATATGGTTACTAAGGTGTAGCTAGGCTAAACATGGTGGTTGCATAGTTTACAGAGAGTTGATAGTGTGAAGGTAGACTGTTTAAAGATGAAACATTCCAATTCTAACTTAACTAATGATTTCTATTCATGTTAAAATGTTGATTAGCTAACTTAGCTAATGATTTCTAGCAGTTACACTAAAAATGCTAATTATGCTAGCAATGCTAACTTTACTAACAATGCTAACCAGGTTGATTAGCTAACTTAACCAATGATTTCTAGCAGCAATGCTAAAAATGCTAACTATGCTAACAATGCTAAATTTGCTAACAATGCTAACCAGGTTGATTAGCTAACTTAGTTGATGATTTTTTGCAGTTATGCTAAAAATGCTAACTATGCTAACAATGCTAACTATGCTAACCATGTTAACTAGCTAACTTGCTAGTGAGGACTTTTATTTTGAAACATTTGTTGCTAGGGTATCCATGGTGGCCACTATCAGGAAACAAGAAGTTACTGCAGTATAATCATGTTGGTTGCTATGGAAACGGTCATAAACGCTTAATTTTAATGGTTGCTATGTTGGTTGCTAGGTACATGGAGGTTTCATGTAGTTGACTGGAGGCATAGTGGATGATAACTGACAGTTGGAATGGTTGAACAGTTCAATAGTTGAGTAGTTTCAATGGTTAAATGATTTAATAGTGTATTATTGCAGTGAGGACTTTTATTTTGAAACAGTTGTGGACAGAGGAAACAGTTAACAGGATATGTAGTCTTCTGAGAGACTGTATGCTTAAAGCCAGAGAAACTGACAGTTGGTGCCCAGGTGGCCGGCCACCTGGCCTAAGATTCTAATTGCTGCCGTGATGTCATAATGAGCAATGTTAAGTCTATGGGGGAAATTGTAATAGTTTTTAACTAATAGTTTAAAAAGTATAAAAGTTACAAAGTTGAAAAATACAAAGCAGGCATGGCATAAGCAAGACCTACGCAACAACGTTTGAATGAAGTTTCTACGTTAAACGGTTGAAGCTGAATTGGCTGCGTTAGAAGAAGAAGTTTAACTAGAAATACAATTCCAAGGAATTACCAGTGCATGAAAATGCAAAAATAGATAGATAATGTAGATATGGTTACTAAGGTGTAGCTAGGGTAAACATGGTGGTTGCATAGTTTACAGAGAGTTGATAGTGTGAAGGTAGACAGTTTAAAGATGAAACATTCCAGTTCTAACTTAACTAATGATTTCTATTCATGTTAAAATGTTGATTAGCTAACTTAGCTAATGATTTCTAGCAGTTACGCTAAAAATGCTTATTATGCTAGCAATGCTAACTTTACTAACAATGCTAACCAGGTTGATTAGCTAACTTAACCGATGATTTCTAGCAGTAATGCTAAAAATGCTAACTATGCTAAATTTGCTAACAATGCTAACCAGGTTGATTAGCTAACTTAGTTGATGATTTTTTTGCAGTTATGCTAAAAATGCTAACTATGCTAACTATGCTAACCATGCTAACTAGCTAACTTGCTAGTGAGGACTTTTATTTTGAAACATTTGTTGCTAGGGTATCCATGGTGGCCACTATCAGGAAACAAGAAGTTACTGCAGTATAATCATGTTGGTTGCTATGGAAACGGTCATAAACACTTAATTTTAATGGTTGCTATGTTGGTTGCTAGGTACATGGAGGTTTCATGTAGTTGACTGGAGGCATAGTGGATGATAACTGACAGTTGGAATGGTTGAACAGTTCAATAGTTGAGTAGTTTCAGTGGTTAAATGATTTTATAATGTATTATTGCAGTGAGGACCTTTATTTTGAAACAGTTGTGGACAGAGGAAGTAGTGAAACAGGATCTGTAGTCTTAATGAGATTGTATGCTTAAAGCCTGAGACAGAAGGTGCCTCTCATATAGCGTTTACGCGTCCTCTCTCGCTCCTCACTGATCTACATAAAGAATGATGGAGCGGCAACAATGGGATAGTCTAGCCCTTCTTTTATCTTTCTTTATGTAGATCATTGAGGATCGAGGAGCGAGGGAGGACATATAAACGCTGCTTGAGAGGGACCCACAGTAAATACTTTAAAAGTTGTATGTAGATAGTCTAATTAATGTTGATAGACAGAATGTTTAATGGATGTTGATAGGCAGATTGTTTAATAGATATTGATTGACAGTTTAATGGGTGGATGAGTGAATGGTCTGAAGAAGATGAATGGATAGAAGGTTGGATGGAATGTGCCTTATATTCTTGTTAAGAGAGACACTGATACAGCTCTCTGAGAGTAGTTGATACAGGTGTAATCAATTTAACTGGCTAGTCTGAGACAGAGTAAATAATTTAAAAGTTGAATGTAGATAGTCTAATTAATGTTGATAGACAGAGAGTTTAATGGATGTTGATAGACAGATTGTTTAATAGATGTTGATAGACAGTTTAATGGGTGGATGAGTGAATGGTCTGAAGAAGATGAATGGATAGAATGTTGGATGGAATGTGCCTTATATTCTTGTAGAATGGAGAGACACAGCTCTCTACTGAGAGTAGTGGATACAGATACAGGTGTAATCAATTTAACTGGCTAGTCTTAAGAGAGCCAGCCTGAGACAGAGTAGATTGTTTAAAAGTTCAATGTAGAGCGTCTAATTGATGTTGTTGATAGGCAGACTGTTTAGAATGGGTGGATGAGTGAATGGTTTGAAGAAGATGAATGGATATAAAGTTGGATGGAATTAGGAGGACTTATTTTGATACTGTTGTGCACAGAGGATACAGGGGAACAGAATATGTAGTCTTCAGAGAGGAGCCTGAGAGAAACTGACAGTTGGTGCCCAGGTGGCTGACCAGCTGGGGTAACATTCTAATTGCTGCCGTGATGTCATAATGAGCAATGTTAAGTCTATGGGGGAAATGGTGATAGTTTTTAACTAATAGTTTAAAAAGTATAAAAGTTACAAAGTTGAAAAATACAAAGCACATATGGCATAAGCAAGACCTACGCAACAAAGTTTGAATGAAGTTTCTACGTTAAACGGTTGAAGCTGAATTGCGAGCGTTAGAAGAAGAAGTTTAATAACTAGAAATGCAATTCCAAGGAATTACCAGTGCATGAAAATGCAAAAATAGATAGATAATGTAGATATGGTTACTAAGGTGTAGCTAGGGTAAACATGGTGGTTGCATAGTTTACAGAGAGTTGATGGTGTGAAGGTAGACAGTTTAAAGATGAAACATTCCAGTTCTAACTTAACTAATGATTTCTATTCATGTTAAAATGTTGATTAGCTAACTTAGCTAATGATTTCTAGCAGTTACGCTAAAAATGCTTATTATGCTAGCAATGCTAACTTTACTAACAATGCTAACCAGGTTGATTAGCTAACTTAACCGATGATTTCTAGCAGTAATGCTAAAAATGCTAACTATGCTAAATTTGCTAACAATGCTAACCAGGTTGATTAGCTAACTTAGTTGATGATTTTTTGCAGTTATGCTAAAAATGCTAACTATGCTAACAATGCCAACTTGCTAGTGAGGGCTTTTATTTTGAAACATTTGTTGCTAGGGTATCCATGGTGGCCACTATCAGGAAACCAGAAGTTACTGCAGTAAAATCATGTTGGTTGCTATGGAAACGGTCATGAACACTTAATTTTAATGGTTGCTATGTTGGTTGCTAGGTACATGGAGGTTTCATGTAGTTGACTGGAGGCATAGTGGATGATAACTGACAGTTGGAATGGTTGAACAGTTCAATAGTTGAGTAGTTTCAATGGTTAAATGATTTAATAGTGTATTATTGCAGTGAGGACCTTTATTTTGAAACAGTTGTGGACAGAGGAAGTAGTGAAACAGGATCTGTAGTCTTAATGAGATTGTATGCTTAAAGCCTGAGACAGAAGGTGCCTCTCATAGCGTTTACGCGTCCTCTCTCGCTCCTTACTGATCTACATAAAGAATGATGGAGCGGCAACAATGGGATAGTTTAGCCCTTCTTCTATCTTTCTTCATGTAGATCATTGAGGAGCGAGGGAGGACATATAAACGGTGCTTGAGAGGGACCCACAGTAAATACTTTAAAAGTTTTATGTAGATAGTCTAATTAATGTTGATAGACAGAATGTTTAATGGATGTTGATAGGCAGATTGTTTAATAGATATTGATTGACAGTTTAATGGGTGGATGAGTGAATGGTCTGAAGAAGATGAATGGATAGAAGGTTGGATGGAATGTGCCTTACATTCTTGTTAAGAGAGACACTGATACAGCTCTCTGAGAGTAGTTGACACAGGTGTAATCAATTTAACTGGCTAGTCTTAAGAGAGCCAGAGTACTCTTAAAGCCTGAGACAGAGTAAATAATTAAAAAGTTGAATGTAGATAGTCTAATTAATGTTGATAGACAGAGAGTTTAATGGATGTTGATAGACAGATTGTTTAATAGATGTTGATAGACAGTTTAATGGGTGGATGAGTGAATGGTCTGAAGAAGATGAATGGATAGAATGTTGGATGGAATGTGCCTTATATTCTTGTAGAATGGAGAGACACAGCTCTCTACTGAGAGTAGTGGATACAGATACAGGTGTAATCAATTTAACTGGCTAGTCTCAAGAGAGCCAGCCTGAGACAGAGTAGATTGTTTAAAAGTTCAATGTAGAGCGTCTAATTGATGTTGTTGATAGGCAGACTGTTTAGAATGGGTGGATGAGTGAATGGTTTGAAGAAGATGAATGGATATAAAGTTGGATGGAATTAGTAGGACTTATTTTGATACTGTTGTGCGCAGAGGATACAGGGGAACAGAATATGTAGTCTTCAGAGAGGAGCCTGAGAGAAACTGACAGTTGGTGCCCAGGTGGCCGGCCACCTGGCATAAGATTCTAATTGCTGCCGTGATGTCATAATGAGCAATGTTAAGTCTATGGGGGAAATGGTAATAGTTTTTAACTAATAGTTTAAAAAGTATAAAAGTTACAAAGTTGAAAAATACAAAGCACACATCGCGTAAGTAAGACCTACGCGACATAGTTTGAATGGAGTTTCTACGTTAAGCGGTTGAAGCTGAATTGCGTGCGTTAGAAGAAGAATAATAAGAAGTTGAAGCCTAGGAAGAACAGTACAGTGCATTTTCATGCACTGTAACTAGAAATGCAATTCCAAGGAATTACCAGTGCATGAAAATGCTAAAAAAGATAGATAATGTAGATATGGTTACTAAGGTGTAGCTAGGGTAAACATGGTGGTTGCATAGTTTACAGAGAGTTGATATTGTGAAGGTAGACAGTTTAAAGATGAAACATTCCAGTTCTAACTTAACTAATGATTTCTATTCATGTTAAAATGTTGATTAGCTAACTTAGCTAATGATTTCTAACAGTTAAGCTAAAAATGCTAATTATGCTAGCAATGCTAACTTTACTAACAATGCTAACCAGGTTGATTAGCTAACTTATCGATGATTTCTAGCAGTAATGTTAAAAATGCTAACTATGCTAACAATGCTAAATTTGCTGACAATGCTAACCAGGTTGATTAGCTAACTTAGTTGATGATTTTTTGCAGTTATGCTAAAAATGCTAACTATGTTAACAATGTTAACTATGCTAACTAGCTAACTTGCTAGTGAGGACTTTTATTTTGAAACATTTGTTGCTAGGGTATCCATGGTGGCCACTATCAGGAAACAAGAAGTTACTGCAGTATAATCATGTTGGTTGCTATGGAAACGGTTATAAACACTTAATTTTAATGGTTGCTATGTTGGTTGCTAGGTACATGGAGGTTTCATGTAGTTGACTGGAGGCATAGTTGATGATAACTGACAGTTGGAATGGTTGAACATTTCAATAGTTGAGTAGTTTCAATGGTTAAATGATTTAATAGTGTATAATTGCAGTGAGGACCTTTATTTTGAAACAGTTGTAGACAGAGGAAGTAGTGAAACAGGATCTGTAGTCTTAATGAGATTGTATGCTTAAAGCCTGAGACAGAAGGTGCCTCTCATAGCGTTTACGCGTCCTCTCTCGCTCCTCACTGATCTACATAAAGAATGATGGAGCGGCAACAATGGGATAGTCTAGCCCTTCTTCTATCTTTCTTTATGTAGATCATTGAGGATCGAGGAGCGAGGGAGGACATATAAACGCTGCTTGAGAGGGACCCACAGTAAATACTTTAAAAGTTGTATGTAGATAGTCTAATTAATGTTGATAGACAGAATGTTTAATGGATGTTGATAGGCAGATTGTTTAATAGATATTGATTGACAGTTTAATGGGTGGATGAGTGAATGGTCTGAAGAAGATGAGTGGATAGAAGGTTGGATGGAATGTGCCTTATATTCTTGTTAAGAGAGACACTGATACAGCTCTCTGAGAGTAGTTGACACAGGTGTAATCAATTTAACTGGCTAGTCTTAAGAGTGCCAGAGTACTCTTAAAGCCTGAGACAGAGTAAATAATTTAAAAGTTGAATGTAGATAGTCTAATTAATGTTTAATTTAAAGTTTAATGGATGTTGATAGACAGATTGTTTAATAGATGTTGATAGACAGTTTAATGGGTGGATGAGTGAATGGTCTGAAGAAGATGAATGGATAGAATGTTGGATGGAATGTGCCTTATATTCTTGTAGAATGGAGAGACACAGCTCTCTACTGAGAGTAGTGGATACAGATACAGGTGTAATCAATTTAACTGGCTAGTCTTAAGAGAGCCAGCCTGAGACAGAGTAGATTGTTTAAAAGTTCAATGTAGAGCGTCTAATTGATGTTGTTGATAGGCAGACTGTTTAGAATGGGTGGATGAGTGAATGGTTTGAAGAAGATGAATGGATATAAAGTTGGATGGAATTAGGAGGACTTATTTTGATACTGTTGTGCGCAGAGGATACAGGGGAACAGAATATGTAGTCTTCAGAGAGGAGCCTGAGAGAAACTGACAGTTGGTGCCCAGGTGGCTGACCAGCTGGGGTAACATTCTAATTGCTGCCGTGATGTCATAATGAGCAATGTTAAGTCTATGGGGGAAATGGTGATAGTTTTTAACTAATAGTTTAAAAAGTATAAAAGTTACAAAGTTGAAAAATATAAAGCACATATGGCATAAGCAAGACCTACGCAACAAAGTTTGAATGAAGTTTCTACGTTAAACGGTTGAAGCTGAATTGCGAGCGTTAGAAGAAGAAGTTTAACTAGAAATGCAATTCCAAGGAATTACCAGTGCATGAAAATGCAAAAATAGATAGATAATGTAGATATGGTTACTAATGTGTAGCTAGGGTAAACATGGTGGTTGCATTGTTTACAGAGAGTTGATAGTGTGAAGGTAGACAGTTTAAAGATGAAACATTCCAGTTTTAACTTAACTAATGATTTCTATTTATGTTAAAATGTTGATTAGCTAACTTAGCTAATGATTTCTAGCAGTTACGCTAAAAATGCTAACTATGCTAGCAATGCTAACTTTACTAACAATGCTAACCAGCTTGATTAGCTAACTTAACTGATGATTTCTAGCAGTAATGTTAACAATGCTAACTATGCTAACAATGCTAAATGTGCTAACAATGCTAACCAGGTTGATTAGATAACTTAGTTGATGATTTTTTGCAGTTATGCTAAAAAATGCTAACTATGCTAACCATGCTAACTAGCTAACTTGCTAGTGAGGACTTTTATTTTGAAACATTTGTTGCTAGGGTATCCATGGTGACCACTATCAGGAAACAAGAAGTTACTGCAGTATAATCATGTTGGTTGCTATTGAAACGGTCATAAACACTTAATTTTAATGGTTGCTATGTTGGTTGCTAGGTACATGGAGGTTTCATGTAGTTGACTTGAAGCATAGTGGATGATAACTGACAGTTGGAATGGTTTAACAGTTCAATAGTTGAGTAGTTTCAATGGTTAAATGATTTAATAGTGTATTATTGCAGTGAGGACTTTTATTTTGAAACAGTTGTGGACAGAGGAAACAGTTAACAGGATATATAGTCTTCTAAGAGACTGTATGCTTAAAGCCAGAGAAACTGACAGTTGGTGCCCAGGTGGCCGGCCACCTGGCGTAAGATTCTAATTGCTGCCGTGATGTCATAATGAGCAATGTTAAGTCTATGGGGGAAATTGTAATAGTTTTTAACTAATAGTTTAAAAAGTATAAAAGTTACAAAGTTGAAAAATACAAAGCACACATCGCGTAAGTAAGACCTACGTAACACAGTTTGAATGAAGTTTCTACGTTAAACGGTTCAAGCTGAATTGCGTGCGTTAGAAGAAGAACTAGAAATGCAATTCCAAGGAATTACCAGTGCATGAAAATGCAAAAATAGATAGATAATGTAGATATGGTTACTAAGGTGTAGCTAGGGTAAACATGGTGGTTGCATAGTTTACAGAGTTGATAGTGTCAAGGTAGACAGTTTAAAGATGCAACGTTCCAGTTCTAACTTAACTAATGATTTCTATTCATGTTAAAATGTTGATTAGCTAACTTAGCTAATGATTTCTAGCAGTTACGCTAAAAATGCTTATTATGCTAGCAATGCTAACATTACTAACAATGCTAACCAGGTTGATTAGCTAACTTAACCGATGATTTCTAGCAGTAATGCTAACTATGCTAAAAATGCTAAATTTGCTAACAATGCTAACCAGGTTGATTAGCTAACTTAGTTGATGATTTTTTGCAGTTATGCTAAAAATGCTAACTATGCTAACAATGCTAACCATGCTAACTAGCTAACTTGCTAGTGAGGATTTTTATTTTGAAACATTTGTTGCTAGGGTATCCATGGTGGCCACTATCAGGAAACAAGAAGTTACTGCAGTATAATCATGTTGGTTATTATGGAAACGGTCATAAACACTTAATTTTAATAGTTGCTATGTTGGTTGCTAGGTACATGGAGGTTTCATGAAGTTGACTGGAGGCATAGTGGATGATAACTGACAGTTAGAATGGTTGAACAGTTCAATAGTTGAGTAGTTTCAGTGGTTAAATGATTTAATAGTGTATTATTGCAGTGAGGACCTTTATTTTGAAACAGTTGTGGACAGAGGAAGTAGTGAAACAGGACATATAAACGCTGCTTGAGAGGGACCCACAGTAAATACTTTAAAAGTTGTATATAGTCTAATTAATGTTGATAGACAGAATGTTTAATGGATGTTGATAGGCAGATTGTTTAATAGATATTGATTGACAGTTTAATGGGTGGATGAGTGAATGGTCTGAAGAAGATGAATGGATAGAAGGTTGGATGGAATGTGCCTTATATTCTTGTTAAGAGAGACACTGATACAGCTCTCTGAGAGTAGTTGACACAGGTGTAATCAATTTAACTGGCTAGTCTTAAGAGAGCCAGTGTACTCTTAAAGCCTGAGACAGAGTAAATAATTTAAAAGTTGAATGTAGATAGTCTAATTAATGTTGATAGACAGAGAGTTTAATGGATGTTGATAGACAGATTGTTTAATGGATGTTGATAGACAGTTTAATGGGTGGATGAGTGAATGGTCTGAAGAAGATGAATGGATAGAATGTTGGATGGAATGTGCCTTATATTCTTGTAGAATGGAGAGACACAGCTCTCTACTGAGAGTAGTGGATACAGATACAGGTGTAATCAATTAACTGGCTAGTCTTAAGAGAGCCAGCCTGAGACACAGTAGATTGTTTAAAAGTTGAATGTAGAGCGTCTAATTGATGTTGATAGGCAGACTGTTTAGAATGGGTGGATGAGTAAATGGTTTGAAGAAGATGAATGGATAGAAAGTTGGATGGAATTAGGAAGACTTATGTTGATACAGTTGATACAGGGGAACAGAAAATGTAGTCTCAAGAGAGCCAGTGTTTGTTTAATGCCTGAGAGAGAGAGAGAGCTGCTGCACCTGGACTGGCCACCTGGCGTAACATTCTAATTGCTGCCGTGATGTCATAATGAGCAATGTTAAGTCTATGGGGACATTTTTAATAGTTTTTAATTTATAAAAAGTATAAAAGTTACAAAGTTGAAAAATACATTGCACAGGTCTCCTTAGTAAGACCTACGTAGCAAAGTTTGAATCAAGTTTCTACGTTAAACGGTTCAAGCTGAATAGCGAGCGTTAGAAGAAGTTGGAATAATAAGAAACCTAGGAAGAACAGTACAGTGCATTTTCATGCACTGTAATAATAAAAAGTTGAAGTTGAAGTTGAAGCCTAGGAAGAACAGTACAGTGCATTTTCATGCACTGTAATAAGAAGAAGAAGAAGACCGAGGAAGAACAGTACAGTGCATTTTCATGCACTGTAATAATAAGAAGACTTGGAATAACAGTTTTGGTGGTTGAATAACATGGTGGTTGCATAGTTTACAGAGAGTTGATAGTGTGAAGGTAGACAGTTTAAAGATGAAACATTCCAGTTCTAACTTAACTAATGATTTCTATTCATGTTAAAATGTTGATTAGCTAACTTAGGTAATGATTTCTAGCAGTTACGCTAAAAATGCTAATTATGCTAGCAATGATAACTTTACTAACAATGCTAACCAGGTTGATTAGCTAACTTAGCTAATGATTTCTAGCAGTTACGCTAAAAATGCTTATTATGCTAGCAATGCTAACTCTACTAACAATGCTAACCAGGTTGATTAGCTAACTTAACCGATGATTTCTAGCAGTTATGCTAAAAATGCTAACTATGCTAACAATGCTAACTATGCTAACTAGCTAACTTGCTAGTGAGGACTTTTATTTTGAAACATTTGTTGCTAGGGTATCCATGGTGGCCACTATCAGGAAACAAGAATTTACCGCAGTATAATCATGTTGGTTGCTATGGAAACGGTCATAAACACTTAATTTTAATGGTTGCTATGTTGGTTGCTAGGTACATGGAGGTTTCATGTAGTTGACTGGAGGCATAGTGGATGATAACTGACAGTTGGAATGGTTGAACAGTTCAATAGTTGAGTAGTTTCAATGGTTAAATGATTTAATAGTGTATTATTGCAGTGAGGACCTTTATTTTGAAACAGTTGTGGACAGAGGAAGTAGTGAAACAGGATCTGTAGTCTTAATGAGATTGTATGCTTAAAGCCTGAGACAGAAGGTGCCTCTCATAGCGTTTACGCGTCCTCTCTCGCTCCTCACTGATCTACATAAAGAATGATGGAGCGGCAACAATGGGATAGTCTAGCCCTTCTTCTATCTTTCTTTATGTAGATCATTGAGGATCGAGGAGCGAGGGAGGACATATAAACGCTGCTTGAGAGGGACCCACAGTAAATACTTTAAAAGTTGTATGTAGATAGTCTAATTAATGTTGATAGATAGAATGTTTAATGGATGTTGATAGGCAGATTGTTTTATATTGATTGACAGTGTAATGGGTGGATGAGTGAATGGTCTGAAGAAGATGAATGGATAGAAGGTTGGATGGAATGTGCCTTATATTCTTGTTAAGAGAGACACTGATACAGCTCTCTGAGAGTAGTTGACACAGGTGTAATCAATTTAACTGGCTAGTCTTAAGAGAGCCATAGTACTCTTAAAGCCTGAGACAGAGTAAATAATTTAAAAGTTGAATGTAGATAGTCTAATTAATGTTGATAGACAGAGAGTTTAATGGATGTTGATAGACAGATTGTTTAATAGATGTTGATAGACAGTTTAATGGGTGGATGAGTGAATGGTCTGAAGAAGATGAATGGATAGAATGTTGGATGGAATGTGCCTTATATTCTTGTAGAATGGAGAGACACAGCTCTCTACTGAGAGTAGTGGATACAGATACAGGTGTAATCAATTTAACTGGCTAGTCTTAAGAGAGCCAGCCTGAGACAGAGTAGATTGTTTAAAAGTTCAATGTAGAGCGTCTAATTGATGTTGTTGATAGGCAGACTGTTTAGAATGGGTGGATGAGTGAATGGTTTGAAGAAGATGAATGGATATAAAGTTGGATGGAATTAGGAGGACTTATTTTGATACTGTTGTGCACAGAGGATACAGGGGAACAGAATATGTAGTCTTCAGAGAGGAGCCTGAGAGAAACTGACAGTTGGTGCCCAGGTGGCTGACCAGCTGGGGTAACATTCTAATTGCTGCCGTGATGTCATAATGAGCAATGTTAAGTCTATGGGGGAAATGGTGATAGTTTTTAACTAATAGTTTAAAAAGTATTAAAGTTACAAAGTTGAAAAATACAAAGCACATATGGCATAAGCAAGACCTACGCAACAAAGTTTGAATGAAGTTTCTACGTTAAACGGTTGAAGCTGAATTGCGAGCGTTAGAAGAAGAAGTTTAATAACTAGAAATGCAATTCCAAGGAATTACCAGTGCATGAAAATGCAAAAAAAGATAGATAATGTAGATATGGTTACTAAGGTGTAGCTAGGGTAAACATGGTGGTTGCGTAGTTTACAGAGAGTTGATAGTGTGAAAGTAGACAGTTTAAAACTGAAACATTCCAGTTCTAACTTAACTAATGATTTCTATTCATGTTAAATGTTGATTAGCTAACTTAGCTAATGATTTCTAGCAGTTGTGCTAAAAATGCTTATTATGCTAGCAATGCTAACTTTACTAACAATGCTAACCAGGTTGATTAGCTAACTTAACCGATGATTTCTAACAGTAATGCTAAAAATGCTAACTATGCTAACAATGCTAGATTTGCTAACAATGCTAACCAGGTTGATTAGCTAACTTAGCTGATGATTTTTTGCAGTTATGCTAAAAATGCTAGCTCTGCTAACAATGCAACCATGCTAACTAGATAACTTGCTAGTGAGGACTTTTATTTTGAAAAATTTGTTGCTAGGGTATCCATGGTGGGCACTATCAGGAAACAAGAAGTTACTGCAGTATAATCATGTTGGTTGCTATGGAAACAGTCATAAACGCTTAATTTTAATGGTTGCTATGTTGGTTGCTAGGTACATGGAGGTTTCATGTAGTTGACTGGAGGCATAGTTGATGATAACTGACAGTTGGAATGGTTGAACAGTTAAATAGTTGAGTCGTTTCAATGGTTAAATGATTTAATAGTGTGTTATTGCATTGAGGACTTTTATTTTGAAACAGTTGTGGACAGAGGAAACAGTTAACAGGATATGTAGTCTTCAGAAAGATTGTATGCTTAAAGCTTGAGACAGAAGGTGCCTCTCATATAGCGTTTACGCGTCCTCTCTCGCTCCTCACTGATCTACATAAAGAATGATGGAGCGGCAACAATGGGATAGTCTAGCCCTTCTTCTATCTTTCTTTGTCATTGAGGATCGAGGAGCGAGGGAGGACATATAAACGCTGCTTGAGAGGGACCCACAGTAAATACTTTGAAAGTTGTATGTAGATAGTCTAATTAATGTTGATAGACAGAATGTTTAATGGATGTTGATAGGCAGATTGGTTAATAGATATTGATTGACAGTTTAATGGGTGGATGAGTGAATGGTCTGAAGAAGATGAATGGATAGAAGGTTGGATGGAATGTGCCTTATATTCTTGTTAAGAGAGACACTGATACAGCTCTCTGAGAGTAGTTGACACAGGTGTAATCAATTTAACTGGCTAGTCTTAAGAGAGCCAGAGTAGGCTACTCTTAAAGCCTGACACAGAGTAAATAATTTAAAAGTTGAATGTAGATAGTCTAATTAATGTTGATAGACAGTTTAATGGGTGGATGAGTGAATGGTCTGAAGAAGATGAATGGATAGAATGTTGGATGGAATGTGCCTTATATTCTTGTAGAGTGGAGAGACACAGCTCTCTACTGAGAGTAGTGGATACAGATACAGGTGTAATCAATTTAACTGGCTAGTCTTAAGGGAGCCAGAGTGTTTGCTTATGCCTGAGACAGAGTAGGTTGTTTAAAAGTAGAATGTAGAGCGTCTAATTGATGTTGATAGGGAGACTGTTTAGAATGGGTGGATGAGTGAATGGTTTGAAGAAGATGAATGGATATAAAGTTGGATGGAATTAGGAGGACTTATTTTGATACTGTTGTGCACAGAGGATACAGGGGAACAGAATATGTAGTCTTCAGAGAGATTGCCTGAGAGAAACTGACAGTTGGTGCCCAGGTGGCTGACCAGCTGGAGTAAGATTCTAATTGCTGCCGTGATGTCATAATGAGCAATGTTAAGTCTATGGGGGAAATTGTTATAGTTTTTAACTAATAGTTTAAAAAGTATAAAAGTTACAAAGTTGAAAAGTCATAGCACACATGTCCTAAGTAAGACCTACGTAACGCAGTTTGAATGAAGTTTTTACGTTAAACGGTTCTAGCTGATTTGCGTGCGTTAGAAGAAGAATAATAAGAAGAAGAAGCCTAGGAAGAACAGTACAGTGCATTTTCATGCACTGTAATAAGAAGCCTAGGAAGAACAGTACAGTGCATTTTCATGCACTGTAAAGATAAGAAGAAGCCTTGGAAGAACAGTACAGTGCATTTTCATGCACTGTAATAATAATAATAAGAAGAATAGGAAGAACAGTACAGTGCATTTTCATGCACTGTAATAAGAAGCCTAGGAAGAACAGTACAGTGCATTTTCATGCACTGTAATAATAAGAAGACTTGGAATAACAGTATAGTGCATTTTCATGCACTATAATAATAAGAAGAATAGGAAGAACAGTACAGTGCATTTTCATGCACTGTAATAATAAAAAGTTGAAGTTGAAGAAGCCTAGGAAGAACAGTACAGTGCATTTTCATGCACTGTAATAATAATAAGAAGACTTGGAATAACAGTACAGTGCATTTTCATGCACTGTAATAATAATAATAATGCTTTTCAGCTATGTAGCCTACACTGCAAACATTCACCTGTTGTAGCCTACATGCCATCAAAGGGCAGAACTGACTACTAACTTTATATGCGTAGTCTGTCAAAATCTTCAAATAGCCTATGTTTATTATTGTAATTTATTGTGGTTATACTGCCTGTATATTTTTGATGATAAACAGCATACTGCATGGTCAACAAAAGTAGAACAAACCACGAATGTAGTACTTGATGTGGTTTTAAATCGGAGCATGCTGTACTATTTCTAAATTTTGTTCTTCCCTGCTTTCTGCCTTTCAGGTAACTCGGTGTCTCCAACAGTATCAGAGCTGCTCCTTAAAGCTAAAGAGAGAGAGGGCGTCCTGATAAAGAAGAACAAGAAGCTGAAAAAAGAATTGGACTCTCTTCGCAAACAAGGGGCTGGTAAGTCAATACTTTATCTCAATATGACACTTAACAACAATCACCACTTGGATTAAAACATTTTATTATACGTTGCTAAGCATAATTGACCACTGTCAAGGATAGTGGCCTTTTTGCCTCTGATTCACGTACAGACGGTTGTTCAGCTGCATTGTAAAGAATGTTGTATTCAAGTTCAATGAGTTTAGCGAAGTTTGTTTCTCATCATTTGCCAATGAAAATACATTTACAAAGACCCATCAGGTGAAGTACCTTTTCTTAGGCGGTCGCCCTGTCGGGGCTTATTTTTTTGCGATAATGACTGGCATTCTATACATTATCCCTTACACAGTAGAGCCCTTTGAAGACTCCATCGACAATATCAGTTATCAAGTATAACTTGTTTTTCATGTTGTCACCATGTTGGTCTTGAGGATGGACACACACACATCTTTGTACCTGTGCTGTACCTGACAAATTTTAGGTGACCACTGAAGCTTCTCACTTAAACTTCACCTGATTAAACTTTCTTGTCCCTTTTCTTATCCTTTCAGACAAGATATGCCATACCACAAGTTCTGACCATACCACTACATCTGAGTCATCACCGGAGTCCTCCTCCACCATTTATTCATCTTCCTCTTCTTCCTCCAATTCTTCACTGTCATCAACCGATGAAAGTCATAAGAAAAGGCGTTCCCAAAAAAGGCGTACAAGGAAAGACAAAAGGCAGCGGAAGGAAAAGAAGTCGGCAAAAGCAAGGCATCGCAAAAAGCACAAGAAGGAACAGAAGTCTGCAAAATCTGAATGTGGACAAAGAGGTGAGTCATAAGGGAAGGCTCCAGTTTACAAAAATAAGTTTTGATTAATGTTGATCCAAACTCTTCAAAACAAAGTTATTGGTAATGCATGTTAATGGCAACAATATTTTGTCTCATCTCACAGTCCAGTATTTTTTTTTTATTTCCTACTGATGCAGCTTCCAGTCCAAAAGACATCGTTGCAAGGTATAAGAAGGTTCTGCGGGCTTACAACCGTGGAAAAAAGCTTGGGGAAGCGTGCACCATTGCGGGTGTTACAGAGCTGACCGTTCGATCAAAAGCAGCTATCCCAGAGTTGGCTATAGCTTCACCAGAAAAATTTGAGGAGCTATTGGCTGGCTACAACAAAAGGGGAAAAATTTCTGATTTTCTTAGTAAATGTGAAGACTTTATTGAGAATGATGCACAGGTCAGAGCTGAGATAGCAAAGCTTAAAAATGAAGGCAATCTCATACCCTACATAAAGAGGGAGCCAAAGTAAGCCCCACGTCAACCACCCTCTGATGATTGATCAGTGTTCGTTCATGTTGCTTTCATATTACTGTATGCACTGATGACTTTACCGTTTACCATATGACTGATTGTTTAAAGGGCAGCAGAAATAAGTGCCCCTCGCCCCACCACCCTGTTTTGTTTACGCTGTGGTGTTACAATTAAGGATAGCCTTTCAAGCTATTATGTTTTTTATTTGAGTTTTATTTGCTTATTGCCCATCTCTTGATATTAAAACCAATTGTGACAATGCTTTACAATGTGTTTAGCATCAGTAATTACAGTGAATGTAAAATTTTATTGTTTTCATTATTATTTTACTTTAATTTGCAAAGTCACAAGTTAAGTACCTGCTGAACTATGAACAAGTTACCACTTCAGTTAATACATTGCTTGCTCCTTGACTGGGTAGATTGTTTGAAGAGGCAGCAGAAATAAGTGCCCCTCGCCCCACCACCCTGTTTTGTTTGTGCTGTGGTGCTGCAATTAAGAATAGCCTTTCAAGCTATTATGTTTTTATTTGATTTTTATTTGCTTATTGCCCTCCTCTGATGGATCAGATTTCAAAGTTTTGATTTCAATAAATATCTCTTGATATTAAAAACCAATTGTGACAATGCTTTACAATGTGGCATCAGTAATTACAGTGTACAGTAAATGTTATTGTTTGACTTTAATTTGCAAAATTTGCAAGTTAAGTACCTGCTGAACTGTGAACACCAGTTACCACTTCAATGTGTTAATACATTGTTTACTCCAGGTACAGTATATCCCATCAGTTTGTGATACAGCATTTGTAGATTATTTCCAAATTGTTTAATAGCATATAAAAAACTAAGATGCAACTTTACAATAGCCATCCAACAAAAGGTTTGATGCAGTCAATTAATTATAAAATTAGCATTTTTAGATAGTTTACAAATGATTTACTAACAAATAAAAGAGTAAGACCCAACTTTATCATAGCCATCTGAAAAACTATTATTGTAATTGTTTTTCTAACTAACTGTTAATCAATAGAAAATCATTAATAGTTCAATAGTTAATCATCCTATGTAATATGCATAGGCGTTATGTATATGGCTATGTAAAACCCTACAATCAACATTATAATGATTAGCAATAACTCAATATATCATTATTAATAATAAGATATTTGCAATAATAACGTAGTTTATTAATAAACAATAAATTGAAATCAAATGATCACTAAACAGATATTTTTTAGTATGTTATATATCAATAAATTGTTTATTTTTCCATAAGCTAATTATCAATAATTTGTAAGTTATGTATTTAGTAATCATTGATTGTTATCTACAAATGATTAATTTATGATTAATAAGTGATTAAGTGTTTAATTATAGTTGCAAAATAAAGCATCAATTAACCATTTATAACGGATGGTTATTATAAAGTGCTACCAATCAATGACTATTTCACACACTGAAGTGTATTATGCCTGCACATCAATCTGCAATATTTAAAAGCTAATATTAGTGAGAACATTTTTATTTGATTTTGTCCTGACAAAGGAGTCTGTATATTACAACAGAATATCGGTTCTTTACCATTACTGATCCTACATAATAATAAGGATTGTATGATAATGGTAAGGGCCCGCAATCGTGAGGAAAACAGCAAAGTTGTTCAGTAAGCTGGCAGCCATTATCATCTTGAGCTTAATTTAAATTACTCAGGATGCAACTTATGCCAATGACATCCAGTTCTAGGCTACAAAAACATTCACAGGAAAGACATGTTATTGTTGTGACAATTAGTTAAAGCTCCACTTACTTGAAAATGCAGCAACAACAAAACAACAACAACATTAGCATACATACACAGACATTAGATGTGGGGTTGGAATAAACAAGTCTTTGAAACTGTCAGAGACATCTGGTAAATAATATTTGTATTTGACTTTCAATATGTTTCATCCTTATTGTGACCCAATAATGGCCATATTAAGAAAAATAAAGATAATATCTATATCATCGAACAAAAAAAAGGAAAAGAAAAAGCTACAGATGGCTGTGAATCACCCATCCTATTTGCAAATATATAATGTGATTTAAAAAAAAACACTGTTTAGGTGGCTAAAGTTAATTTGGTACTCAGTTGTCCCAATTAAAGTATACTTGGACAATTACCATCTATTTACTTTTTTCAGCTCTTTTTCTGAGAGCTGAACAAATGTACCATCTCTTTGGCATTCACACTCTACAGTATATCCTGCTCAGAACAAATTAAACAGGGCTTCCACTGGGTCTCCTCTCCAGCCAACAGGAAATCTGGACACAGTGTGGGGCATCGGGTGTCCTCTGTTATCCAACGACCACTTGTATGGGGATGGCAGTCCGGATGCGCGCATGAGTCCATCCACGGAAAGTACCCTATTTTTAGACAGGTGCTATACGGCACCCCCAGCCCCACTCGGAACAGAGTCCTCGGCCAAATGTTTATAATTATGTACTGCTGCGAGCGCTCCCAGGCCAGAAGGACACCAAAGGACACCATGTCATATCATCATCATATCATGGGAGATCTGCGGACGCCTGCAGCCACAATGAGCCTAGTTTATTTCCACCCTGATGCTCTCTTGATGGCAGCACACAAACATTCTTCCGCGCTGAGTCATGGCTGGGGAGATGGGGGATGCGGAGGCCCATTAAGGCCTGATAGCTTCGGTGTCTTGGCCAATGAAATGGAGACACTGGAGTGAGCCGGAGATAAGCATTTCCTCATATCACTGCTCTCATATTGTTTGCTGACATTAATGGGAACAGGGGGTGTTATACAGTGCTATGCAAAGCAAAACTTTTAGGGCGCGATGAAACAATATTTTTTAACATAATGTTGTGCCTTTAATTTGACAAGACAGTGGAGGGAGTGACAGGAAGCAAGTGGGACGGAGAGACGGGGTGACACGGGCCAGACTCAAAACCCCCCACCTCCATCATCTAGGATTCTATAGCCATGAATGCTACGACTACAACTACTCCAAACAATTAAGATTCATCCATCTATCAATCCAATCTTGTACATACATGCATACAGTACATACATACATACAAGCATACATACATACTGTACATACATACATACAGTACATACATACAGTACATGCATCTGCATCACATAAAATTGCAACTTTAATGTGAGACACATTACAGAAAAAAACAAACAGGCCAAAGCAAGTAGAAGAAATGGGTAATCAGGATGGAAATGGGGGGAAAGTGGGGACACAGGCGTATACATCTGTGGAGTGGGCTAAAAGACGAGGCACATATCTACCAGAGCAGGAGTGGGGCTTATGTGGGCATAAAATAGAAAACAGTAATCTTGTTTCAGCTCAGATAAAGGAGAAAGAAAAGAATGGGCAACTAAGAGAAAGAACAAAATAGAAAGAGAGAGAGTGAGAGAGGAGGAGGCGGAGGAGGAGGAGGAGGAGGAGTGGAGGAGAGATGGAGAAATGCATTCGGAGACCTGGGCAGGGGAAAAATGTAATCTTGCTATCACACAAGTTTTAAAAGAAAAAAAAAGAAAAAGAAAGACAAAAAAGGCACGCCAGAACAAGAGATTGAGAGAGAGAGAGAAAGAAACCAATAAGAAAAGCCAGAGGAAGACTCCAAAGCCCGAAACCAAAAGGAAAAAAAAGAAATCATAGGTGGGATCCATCTTGTGGCAGCAGCAGCAGCGGCGGCGGCGGCGGCGGTAGCGGTGGCGAGGCGATGGGAGTATCGATCGGGCCCTGCTGAGCGAGGCCAGCGGATGATGATGCAGAAATGTGCTCCCCCAGCAGAGATGAGCCCCTAAATCACCCAGCGCTCCACCTGCGCCCCGCGCTGCGCCGCAGCACCACGGCAACACCACGGCAACACCACGGCAACGCCAGCACAAACACAAACAAAAGCGCCGCCCGCCCATCCGCCCGCCAGCGGCTACACCCCTCTCGTCTCCACCCACCCGCAGCTCCAGACCACAGCAGCAATCACAAACAAGGCCCCCAGCACAGGGAAGGGCATAGCAGGGCAGGGCTCCACTGGACAACCCTGGACAAGGGCCTGAAGGATATGGCTGTGCAGAGGACACAACAACATACACACATCAACATGTGCATATATGCATGTGCTCACACACAAGCATACACATACATGTTCAAATTCACAAACATGAACAGGCATACTCAAAGGCATACACACACACACACACACTCACTCACTCACTCACTCACACACGCACGCACGCACGCACGCACGCACGCACGCACGCACGCACGCACGCACGCACGCACACACACACACACACACACACACACACACACACACACACACAGATACACTCTCACTCTCTCACACACACACTTACACTCACACACACACACACACACACACACACACACACACATACACAGACGGTGCCCCTCACCCCACCCAGATGTTATCCAGGTGGTAGAGTGATAAACACACAACTTTGCATGAGTACACACGTAAACAATGTATTTTAGACATACAAACTTCAGCCAGATGTAGCTCACAACTCACCACTAGCAGCACTGCTTCCATAATCCATTGCTTGAACCACCAAAGGACCACACAATCTGCCCACACAAGTTTCAGCATACCTTTACAACAAAGAGTAGCATGCTTAAACCTTCATATCAAGTCAGTCATATTTTCTTTGCTTGCATTAAATTGAATTGAATGCATAGCAATATCCAGAAATTACAATGTTTCGGAGAAGTCAACAAAAAGTTGCACCGCTGTTGTAGGTCATGATGCATGTAATATACTGTAAACCCTGCAATACGAACGACATTCAACAAATGTCAAGGAATGACATTCAAGCAATGTCAAGGGCAAGATGTACAGAAATGAACTGTGTGTCTCTGGTGCCCAGTGCAAGCTTGCCAGAGCTACCTGAACAAATGAGCTGATAAAGAGTCAAATTGTTATTCCATCAAAATCACTCCCTGCTGCCCAGGTCTGCGCTGTTGCAAACTCAACATGCCATTCTTTACCCCCTCACTCCTCAGATGTCAGTCTGTTTGCTAATATCCTAATTGCTGAAGTGCATGTGTTCAAGTGTCTCATCCGCCACTGATGGGGGTTTGTTTGTGCTGTTTCCACAGCAACTGATTACAGACAGAGTGTGTGAAAAAGAGAGAGAGAGAGAAAGAGAGAGAAAGAAAGATAAAGAGAGAGAGAGAGAGAGAGAGGAGGGGGGTAAAAAAAACGGAAAAGCCTTAACAAGAGCACCCTCGAACCAGTCAATCAATTTAATCAGCTAATGGCGAGGACAGCGTGGCAATAAATACCAGCACACAGACAGCGTGTCTTCTGTCTCCGCGTGAACCATCCCTCCCCTCCACCCCCCCCCCCCCCACCCCACCCCCCGCTTAAACGGTTCTCCAGCAGTGCAGGGCTCCTGCTAGGAGCACCCCCATCAGAGGAGCGGCTGGGCCACTAATGAGGCCATCATCCTCATGCTAGCAGAGCGGAGCAACAGCAGTAGCGGTAGCAGTAGCAGAGCAGAGCAGGCGCTAACGCAGGGAGCAGCGAGTGGGACGCTCTGAACAATGGGCTTTGATTACAGGGGCGCCACGCGGGCCACCAACTCATCAGGTAATGAGCCCAACATCCAATGACCTTGCTTCATTTCTCAGGGGGCGTAAGAAAGAAAGAAAGAAAGAAAGAAAGGATGGAAGGAAGGAAGAAAGAAAGGAAGGAATAATACAAAACACAGATTGAAGTTATCAAATAGACCCATATAACTGGGAGTAAAGACAAATATTTGATTGTGCTAAAACACAGGTTGGCTGATTTGTATTGATTGACACAAATAAAGCAGCAAATAGGGAGAGAGGGAGAGTTGGATGAATGTGGTTCGCCTGAACCCACAGACCTGTAGTAATGGGTGTTGCATTGTGTTGTCTTACCTATGAATTATGAATAGAATAATAGATAAATGATAAAGCCATTACTCATTCGCTCTGATCTCAGCTCTCTTATGTGTGAATGTGTGTGTTTCTCACAAACTGTCACACTCACAAAATTCAGATGATACGTAATCGCATGAATCTGGTATTACAGTAATAGTGTTTACGTTTGTAAGGAGTTACACTTTTCCATTTACAAAAAAAAATAATAAATAAATGAATAGAATAACGATACGTAATAAAGAAAAATACTGTATCTCTTAAACACTAGGGTAGGCCTCTCCTGAGTGTTACGCTGTTTTGAAGTAAGGTTCATTCACATGCAAGCCGTTAAGATAGTCATTGATGTTCATAAGAAATAAGAAAGGCCTGCAAGTTCAGTGACACAGAGTATACGTTGTATATGTTCCTGTGAATTAATTCTAAACATTTCAGTACAACAGTGTAGGCCTACAGTATATAAAGCTTTATCTGGCAATCAGTATACAGTATACTGTAGTAAACCCTACACATGCCTTTATAATGAATCATGATTTCCAGCTTCACAGAAATCTAGTTAATTAAATCACTCACAAGGATCTCTGAATGCACACAGAGACCATGCAAAACCAGCCACTACCACATATTGTACACACTAACCTAAACACACTGTCTGTTTTGTTTGTTATTTTAACCTTGGGAGGGGTACACATAACTTTTATATGAATTAATATCTCATTTGTCACATGACCTTTGCCTGCACATGCCTTTGTTAGCAATACTTTATTAGGGAAGCGCACAGACAGCAACAACAAAGCGTGTTGCAATGTTTCTTGAAAATCCTGGAAATGAAAAAAGATTACACACAGTGTCTGTGGCTAGTCTGTGTTTCCTCCAGCATATGTGTTACACAGGATGCTATTTCCTCCACACAATCACCGTGCTTTCAGTGTAGCTATTTTATGGTTACTTACCCTTGGGATTACACAAACATTTTCTTGATGGAGCAATTTCCTGCTTTGCTAAAATAATTTTCTGCTAAAAATGCTCAGTTGCCACCTGAATGAAAATGACTTGAGTCTTTTTTTTTTTTTTTTTTTTCTACACGGGTCGCAGCATGAAAGCAAAGCCATTAAAAAGTTATGGATCTTGGACGTGTTATATATATATATATATAAAATAACAGTGAGAGTCACTGAGGCAGTGTCAAGCAATGACAAATCACATTCAGTTGGTGCTATTTACACCTCTGTACAGCATAAACTGAGCTCTGATGTGACAGGAAACCTTTTTTTTTTTCCATTTCAATATGTCAGGATCTAAGCTGAAGACTCCAACCAAATTATTCAGCATTGAAGTTGAGAAGGAAGGAGGCTCAGCATGTCAACTTTTGTTGTGTGGAGCACTTTTAATAGCCTACTGTCTCTTCTCTTTGTTCTAGGCTACTCCACAAAGATGCCATCATCAGGAGAATTAAACAGGGGTCTTGCACTCCCATCCCTAATGCTGAGATGAAAGAAGGTTCTCTTTTTGTCACTGGAGGCAGGAATGAGGTGAAATGGTAGGCAAAGGAGGCACAAAGGAAATTGAAGTGAAATGATGGCTGTGTAGTTTCCTATGAGAGGGCGGATGTGGCTTGTCTTGTGTGCAGCTAAGGATAAACCAACAGAGCCTGTTTACATTCACCCAGAGGCTGCAGTCACCCAAAACTGACGATTAAGCATGACTGTATAGAGAGGGGCATCTGGGGAAAATATGGTGACTGTTTTGTGTTGTGCTGTGTGTGTGTGTGTGTGTGTGTGTGTGTGTGTGTGTGTGTGTGTGTGTGGGAAGGTTTGGTGATAAGTGAAGTAATGTCACCTTAGTAATAGAAATGGCAGGTTGATTGGCAATGTGGAAACAAATGGCAGTCACTTTGAGCCACAAAAGACGATTTGACATTTACCTGGACAAGCACCTCTTTTCCTGCCACATTACGGCGAACACGGCGTTCCCAATTCTCACCCCATTATGGTCTCCTCCAGTGCATTCCCGCTTGCGCTGTACATGGAGCTGTCTAACACAACAAGAGGCCATACAAGTATGTTTTCCTTTTTTTTCACCTGAAATCGACCTGAGTAAGCAAAGACAGATAGAACAACACACACACCTTTAGAACACAGGCACACACACACAGAAGGGGTTTCCACAACAGTGCAGCCTCTGAGTTTCTGTGTTTTGCCCTGCAAGTATACTGTATGAGGCAATCACTTTGTGAAGAGACAAGCTTAACAACACAGTAAATCTGATTGTGTCCTTCTTGTCCCCTTGGTCTTTCATGCCCAGGGTGTGTGTGTGTGTGTGTGTGTGTGTTGGAGAGTGTGTTGGAGTGTGTCTCTGTCTCAGGTATGTGATAATGAATAGAGAGTGTTTTAGTGTGTGAGCTCAGTTGAGTGACCATTTGCATGTCAATGTCCTTTGACCTAACTGCAGTAAAGAAATGTGGGAATGGAATACATGTGACAGTATGACTATTGCTTTTGCATGAACATGTGGAGGTTTCTCTGTGTGAGTGTGAGTGTGAGTGTGAGTGTGTGTGTGTGTGTGTGTGTGTGTGTGTGTGTGTGTGTGTGTGTGTGGTGTGTGTGTGTGTGTGTGTATGCGTGTGCATTTTCTGAAGCATGCCTTTTGTATTTGTGGGCGTGAGTGTGTGTGTGTGTGTGTGTGTGTGGGTGTGGGTGTGGGTGTGCATGTGCGTGTGTGTGTGTGTGTGTGTGCGTGTGTGTGTGTGTGTGTGTGTGTGTGTGTGTTAAGAGAAGGGGGGGGGGGGCTACAGACACCTACCATTCAACATGTCAAACATCCCTGACAACATAATTATTCTCTGCAACAATGTCCAGCCTGAAAACAATGATTGATTGGTGCTTTCAGATCCACTTTGACCAGTGTATCGCTTTTTTCCCTCTCTCTCTCTCTCTCTCTCTCTCTCTCTCTCTCTCTCTCTCTCTCTATCTCTCTCTCTCTCTCTTTCTCCTCTTTACGCCTATGCTTTTCTACACAGAAGAAAATTGCCCGCTCTAAAAGCAAGCTAGGAGCCAATCCGCCCTGCTCCCAAATCTATCTCTGACAGTTAAGAACCGATTGAGAATAATTGCGGCACTGAGGAGCCATTTTTACATAATGACTTATAATGGGAGCCAACACTTTGCTGGTGTTAAGCAGGGATCTTCTCTGACCTTGGGCTATCCTCACAACTGCTATCGAAGCGTCAATCAGAGCTGCTGTGTCAAGCTCAATATTAGAGAAGCTGATCAGTATGCACCCTTTTCTTCCCCTGTGTGTGTGTGTGTGTGTGTGTGTGTGTGTGTGTGTGTGTGTGAGAGAGAGAGAGAGAGAGAGAGAGAGAGAGAATGGGAAAAAGAAAATAAGATGGTCTGACTTTAATTATGATTGTTTTATATTGTACTTGCTAGCTAACAGTGAATTAATCCACAACTGAAACTTTGTTAAAGTGCCCCCACAGTACAGTATGTGTGTGTGTGTGTGTGTGTGTGTGTGTGTGTGTGTGTGTGCGTTTGTGTGTGTGTGTGTGGCATGCCCCAGACAATCTTGTCAAAACAAACGCACACACAGACACACATGCACGCACACACACACACACACACACACACACACACACACACACACACACACACACACACACACACGCATACATGCATACACACACACACACACACACACACACACACACACACACACACACACACACACACATGTGCGCGCAGCAAAAGAGAGAGACAAGAACAAGAGGCCTCCTATAGACATTAATCACAACCTGGGAGCACACCAACTCTGTCTTCTCCTCTTCCTATTAATTGGTCGGAGCACTGAAGCAAAAGCAACCTCTCATTTATTTAGCCAGACTGTCCTCTTTACGACGGATCATAACTAACAAACGGGACTGGACAGAGCCAAGTAATGAGGAAAAGAAATAGAGGAATAAAAGTTTAGGAGGCGAGGAGGCTTTTAAATGGGGCGTGCTGGAGGACAGAGAAGAGCCAGAGGTAATGTGCATTTGTGCGTGGGACACAGTGAACGGGGAAGCAAACATGGCTCTGCCCACGTACATGCTCCCGGACTTGTTCAATGCTAAGCCTATTTTTGAACTGCCACCCCTTCCAAAAAGCCAATGAGGGAATTATTCATAAATTCCCAAGTTTGGTTTGCAAATTATGAACTGATTGCTTGGTGGTGGGTTGGTGAAGAGGTTAGTGGCTAGGATTAAATTGAGCCCAGTGCTTAGAAGTACCTGCCATTCACTGAGCCCCATCGTTTTGCGGTGGCCAAGCATACTTCATTGCATCAGAACCCACAGAAGAGGCGCATATAATTTAAATTAAAACAAATTATCCATATTTGTGCTATAATGCATTTGTACAAAATGAATGTAATGAGAGCTTACCCTGGGTTTTGAGGTCACTTGGCATCAACAGTGTCTCATGTCTTCTCTGTGGGCATCAACAGTGTCTTATTGCTTCTCTGTGGTCTTAGTGGAAGTGGAAATGATGATGACCAAATCCTAATCATGTTGCTTCAGAATAATGATAACATAATATTTTGTTACAAAGTTGGTTTATGAGACAAGCAATTCCTTGTGGTGCTACACTACATCACATCAAATAACAGGCATCTCAGAGATGAACTCTCAGCAGATGCAAACGTAATGCTTTTTTCCTCAGAGGGGCTCTCAAAACAAAATGAAGATACAGATCAGTGCAAGACAAAAGGAACACTGATTCATTTGGTCTCTATGAGTGAAGCTCTGTGCACACGCTCAACAAGCACAGTTTGTGATTCTGAATCCAGTCTTATCATTTCATGGCAGTTTATCACATAAGGCGTTTTTCCACCAAAAACTAATCTGGTGCTGAACTGGTGCCGTTCAGAATTCTTTGAACCGTGGTGCTATCTAGTGAACCAGCCCACATTTACACCAGTCCTGAACCGAACCAAGGATGCGCCATCAACAATGGGTGGTGCACGCAAAAGCAAAAGTTAATGAGATGCATAAACGGGAGAATGATATGACCAGTTGTCCCATAAAAAGGGCAGAAACTAGCTATTTAAAATGCTAGTCAACGTCAGCAGTGCAATGCTAGTTGAATCGTTTTGTTTACTCATAGCAACAGTTGATATGGATGGAAAACTCATGCTTTTAGCCTTCTCCCCTCTGAATTGCGCAATGACACGCCCACTCCGGTTCGCAGGAAAAAACAAGCATTTTTTGGTTCGACTTCTGAAGCAAGGTGCCACGTTCCGAACTTGATTTTGTTTGGTGGAAACACGACGAACGGTTCAAATGTTCGTTCGGGAACGGGAACGGAGCCGGTTCTCTGTCGGTGGAATAGGGACATTTAGTGAGTTCAGTGAGAGGTTAACAGCCTAGTCATGTAGACAGCAGGATCCCCTTTGGTCTCTGTAGTTCACACACTGGCCAAAAAAGGAAATGAAAGCTTCTGGGATCTCAACATATCACATACATAATTCCAAAAGAGAAACCCTACTTCAAACTCCCAGTGGAAAAGATTACATTGGTGTTATGATATACTGTATCTTCTGCATAACTCTATAAAAGGTCAAAAAGAAACTTGTTTTTTGAGGTCCCTCTGACATGTGATAACAGAATTTGTTGGCCTTGAGTTGGTTGAAGCTACTCTTTCAATGAGCTGTATAAATCTAAATACAAATTCAGTAAACACTAGGGCACATGGCAAAAATATGTAATTTTATATACCTCTTATCAGTAGACCTAATCTGGATCTATTACAGTAGACGCAGGCAAAGCACTGCAGACGCTTTATTCCTAGATGAGATGGAGTATAATCACAGGCTGTCAGGATTAAATGTGAGCATGCACCCATGCAACTCAATAGCAGTCTATCTAATGTTTCAATTACAATCCAGCAAATACTCGAATGCCACTCTTATGTGCAGTCACAGGAGTGTAGGACACTTTATGACTTTATAAATCTCTCTCTCTCTTTCCCACAAAGCAGAGGATGGAGCTCCTCAATGGAGAGATATACAGTACATATTGAAAAGGTGTATCGGAAGCAATTTGTGTGTCAGCGACGGCAATATCACTTCACCGTTTGTTTTTTGTTGTGGTCCCCAAGAGGAAAAGAGAAGGAGGAGAGGGAAGGGAACCCTAGACT
>NC_085001.1:7186924-7211924 GCF_963854185.1 Sardina pilchardus | reverse complement strand
ATATTTTTAAATGTTTAATTTTATCATTTTAGTATGCAGCTGCATCCTTTCTGACCATTGTCACTCACTCAGACATACACTGAAAAATTCCCCAAAGCACCCAGGAGCAGTTTTGTGGATAACAGGTTTGGGGACTAAGGCGCACTTTCTATTGTTCTATTGTTTGCTTACTCCATGCTGTGCAGCAGAGGTAGCAGGCGGGGTGCTTTATTATGTTGGCAGGTTATTAGAAGACCATACCATAAGAGTGGGATCTTCACGGCTGTGTGTGTGTGTGTGTGTGTGTGTGTGTGTGTGTGTGTGTGTGTGTGTGGAGAGAGAGAGAGAGAGAGAGAGAGAGAGAGAGAGACAGAGAGAGAGACAGAGAGAGAGAGAAGTACCCATGTGACATCAAGAATATTTTAAGAAGCTCTGTATGTTTTCATGTAATTAGGTATATAGGTCATTCAATATTTTTAAACATGTTCCACATCAAACCATTAAAGGCTTTCCCCTCAATGTCCAGATGTCAACCTCGCATGCCTCGTAAGAGATAATGTCCAAATCAGGAAGCTCTGAATAACTGCCATCACTCTTATCTCCTTATCAACACACCCAGAGCGGTCTCTAAAGGCTCGCTTCCTGTTTCTGTGTTTGTTCCTGACCTCAAAATATTTGAGCACTAACACAAAGAGAAGTGGGCCAAAGCTGAGTGTCCTACATATGCACTCACTTTTACCTCAGTTAACATTCAACATGCTCATTAACACATACGCACACACACGTTGCACACACAGACGGTCACACACAGAGAGAGACGCTCACACACACACATGAGCGCACACACACACACACACACATACAGTACATGCGCACATGCATGCACACACACACACACACACACACACACACACACACACACACACACACACTCACTCGCACCTACACACACACACACACTCACACACACATGCACATATGCACAACACACATACACACCGGAGAACCACGTGGGGTGTGCTGGTTTTTTTCTCTGTTTCCCATTGTTTATCCAAACGAACAAAGCCTTTGCTTGACAAGAACTGCTAAGAATCAAGCAAAGAACCAAATCAACAAAAGTGTATTTAAGAATGTCGTTGACAATCTCAATACATTGAAGTAAATTCTTAATAAGAAAATGTTTTCCTAAAATCTGTGTTAAAATTGTTCATTGCTGCACTGTTCTAAACAAAGATGTATATTTTATGTTAATACACACCCAGTAAATCTGTGTCTGATTCCCTTTGTGTGCGAGTCTAAATTTACTCTCACTGATGACCGTCATCACTGTGGATTTTATTTTTTACCACAACTGACAAATATGTTTGCTCTATTTTCCTTCATCCCTCTCCAGGCTCACAAATGGGAATACTGGGGACTCTCTCTGGAGACTATGTGTACACTTCGCCCTCTGCCAGCTTTAATCAAAACATCCTCTGATTGCACGCTCATTATCACCTTCTCCTCTGGATCCCCTCGGATGCCCCCAGAGCCATCATCATGGGCAGCGTCAGCAGTTTGATCTCGGGACACGGTCTCAACAGCAAGCACTGCCGCGCCTCGCAGCACAAACTCAAAAAGGGACTCCACTCCAAGCGAACGGGCAGGAGTTTGGACGGCCTTCTGAAGTATGGTTTCTCTCAGGACCCCAGCAGCACTAATAACAACAACAAAGGCGTTTTCCACTCGGCCAAAAGCGAGGACTTCTTTTACATCAAGGTGAGCCATAAGACCAAGCCTGGTTACCATAGAAACGTGTCAGGAGAGGACCGCGATGGAGTGTCACTGGATACCGAGGCCGGTCAAGGGACTCCACCGGAACTAATACCGATGTCGGGAAGACTGGAGAAGGTAACTAAAGTCAAAAGTCAAAAGACATTTCGATTATTATCTTTTTTTCATTCCAAAGTCAAATCTTGGGAGATCAAAAGCATAGCTATCAGATAAAACAACTTGAATGCATCACTGACTCTAATTAAAAAGTGAAATGTCTCAACTGATGCTGTCTGATTTTAACTGCACTTTTAAAGTATATAGCCCCTGCTGTGGCCAGCTGCTGTACTTCGTGTACTTTCCAGGAAAAATAGTTTCTATGCATGTCAAAAACAAAGCCAGCTCCAGCACACACACATACTGTATATTGTGCATTTCTGGGAACTACTGACCCATGCATATAACATTAAGGGGCTTCTCCATCTCTCAAACCCAACCATGCTATTGTTTTGCTCCCAGGCCCCAGACACAGTAGTACAGTAGTATGGCGGCATAATCCCTGGTGGTTTCCAACATTCTCTCCGAGAGCTTACTGTTGTCTACTCCATTTAATTAAGCCTTGAGATTGACGTGTTAAGAATGCCTTGATCTCCCAAGAGTTTTGGTGTGGGGCGGTGGGTGGGTGGGGCGGTGGGTGGATGGATGGGGAAGAGGCCGTGGTTATGCAAGCTGCCCCTGCTCTCAATGGCCCCTTTTATAAACTACGGGTGCCAGAGACACACAGAGCCGTGGCACGGCACAGCAGCCACCGAGTCAGACAGAAGGTATGCTGAGGCGGCGAAATCTTCCCTCTCTCACACTCTACTGACATGCATAATTAATATCATACCAGGGAGTCATCCATCTTTACCGCTCTCTCTGTCTCCTCTCTCTGTCTTTCTCTCTCTCTCTCTCTCTCTCTCTCTCTCTCTCTCTCTCTCTCTCTCTCTCTCTCTCTCTCTCTCTCTCTCTCTCTCTCTCTCTCTCTCTCTGTCTTCTCTTTGACTCTCTCTGGTTGTTTCACTCTCTATTCTTAACACCATCTCTGTCTCTCTCACTCTTTGGTCTTTGATTTTTTTTTGGTAGTTCAGCTCATAATAGAGAGCCGAAGTCCCACTCCTTCCATTGGCACCATCTGATCTATCTTCAGAAAAATGATGAACGGTAGTCAATGGTGAACGAGAAAGTATTTTCTAGTCCTGATCGACTTGTGTCTTGAATTACACATACGATATTCGGCAATTTTAACTACTACCACTACTGAATTATGACATTGTGAAAGATTGCAATTCAAACGACTACAAACCCATCCATCAGTTGCACTAGTGACGTTAGCCCATTTACAGCCTTACCAGAATGCACAAGCACTGTTTCAACTTTTGCAGTCTGTCAAACAACAGTACTTTCTTGACGTGAATAATTATCTTTTAAATTTACACATATAATATGTCAAATTCATGGCGCAATTCAAACAGGACCAATGGACCGGAAGTAGAAAGCTGTGACTTTGGCTTCTATAATAGGCCTATCGTGATGAAGCACTTGGTTGAAAGTGGGGTGATTTATTTATAGCGCTGTCATGTCAGTGTTGTTTTAGTAATGGATGTGCATCCCAAAACCACATCACAGTGTCTGAATAAAACAAGCATACTGTACACGCTGTCTTAAAGGAAAACTAACAAACATCTAACAAACAAACTAGCCAACTGTCTCGCTGACACCAATACACCTTGTTATACTATGCAGTTAGAGATGAGAAGATAGTGAACTGACTGACAACTCTCTGAGATCAACACCAGCTTAACATGAAATGTGGCACATAAAATGACAGAGACCGCCACAAATCTGTTCAACGTAATAGGAAATACTGAGTACCAAATTCATACACTATACACATGTTTGTTTGTTTACTTCAGAATGTGAAGAAGTAGACATTCAGATGGTTTTTTTCTGTCTTGTTTATTTCAGAGTGTGGAGAAGGTCCTCATCCGACCCACGGCGTTCAAGCCCGTGCTTCCCAGAAGCAGCAGCTCCTCCATGGAGACGCACAACAGCCTGAACCAGATCCTGGGCCGCGGGCTCAGCCCGTCCGAGCGCGCCAAGGACACACCGGAGCCCAAACAGGACGCCGGCTCGGGCACGCTGACCGACTCGGGCCGCAACTCCATGTCCAGCCTACCGACCCACAGCACCGGGTACAGCAGCCAGCTGGACGGCACCAGCATCGGCACCGGCACCGGCACCGGCATGTCCACGGGCCACCTGGTGCACTACAGCAGCTCGGCCCACAACGTCAGCCTGCAGCAGCAGCACCTGAACGGGAACTCGTCGGGGCTGAGCGGCGGGTCGGGGCCGGCGTGGCTCGGGGGGGACGGCAGTTCAGGGATCGGCGAGATAACCGTGGGCAGCTGGATGACCACCTCGGGCACCAGCAGCAACCAGGCGCTCAACAACGGGCGAGCCAACTCGTCGACGCTCAGCGACAGCCTGACGGCGGCCATGAACCTGAACAGAGACATCGCCGCCGCGGCCATCACCGCGCGCCCTCCCGACGGCCAGCTCAGCCTGGAGCTCTTCCCCGAGGCCAACGGCGCCAACGCCGCCGCCAAGCCCGCGGCCAACACGCCGGTGTCGGAGGTGGGCTGCGTGCGCTCGCCCATCTCCCCGGACGAGTCCGCGATCCTGCAGCTGGAGCGGCGGCTGCTGGAGCGCGAGTCGGAGCTGCAGGAGCTGGTGGTGTGCCTGGAGGACAAGGAGGCCGACACGTGCCAGCTGTTCGAGGAGAAGCAGCGCTACTGCGCCGAGGAGATGCAGGGCCTCAAGCAGCGCTGCTCCACCAAGCTGCGGCAGGCGTCCCAGCGGGCGCTCCGCGCGCAGCAGCTGCTGCAGCTGCAGGTCCTCCAGCTGCAGCAGGACAAGGAGCAGCTGCAGGAGGAGGTGGAGCGGCTGGAGCGCGAGAGGGAGGCCGCCGAGGCCCGGCTGAGGAGCTACGAGAGGGAGAACATCCAGCTGGCCCCCACCCTGGAGGAGACCCAGTGGGAGGTGAGAGAGAGGGACACACACACACACGTGACGGATGGTTGTTGGGTTGCCCTGGTGGCTCATCTGATTGGTAGAGTGGTAATAGGCTACATGCACATAAGGCTCTCGGAGACCCAGTGGGAGGTGGGAGAGGGACACACACACGTGACGGATGGTTTGCCCTGGTGGCTCATATCTGATAGAGTGGTAATAGGCTACATGCACATAAGGCTCTCGGAGACCCAGTGGGAGGTGAGAGAGGGACACACACACACGTGACGGATGGTTTGCCCTGGTGGCTCATATCTGATAGAGTGGTAATAGGCTACATGCACATAAGGCTCTCGGTGCGCTCGTGTGTTTCTGCCAAAGCCAGGTGTGTTTGAACCGGACGCTATTGGTCATGCAAGTGTCTGCAGAGACCCGGTTGGGCGCTGCACCTAGTGAACCTAGCCTGGTCCTAACCATCCCATAATACTACCATTTCATTTCGTATTATGGTCTGGCATTTCTTTGCTCTGAAGCGCTTGCAGGAAGCGGGAAGTAACGCCCAGTTCTGGTTTGAATTGATTGGACAGCTCTCACCCAATCAGCGATAGTTACTCATAACAACATAGCGCAGGCGTTTAACGTCATCGTCACGAGCGCCCTCCCCCTTTCGCCCCCACCAACCCGTCTCTTCGTTTATTGGCTGCTTTCTGGAGGGGGGGCGTTCTGTTACAATTCTACCGAGCAGAATGCTCCACAGAGGAGCACGGCCAGACTCGTAGTGGAGGCAATCCTTGGCCGGAAGTACGTGGATGGCTCGCGAGGCTATAGTGAACCAGCATTATGTTAAAATAAAGAAGGATGTATGCGTGTGTTAAAATCATAATTATTGGTAAAACCAGATATTCAGTATCAGTATCGGAGTGAAGATAAGGAAGGAGCAGAATACAACAGATGATGCCATTACAACACAGTTAACGCTCTTCCAGGAAATAAATGGAGCTACCTGAGCTCCCTTTGGTGCATGTAGCCTATAGTGGTTGATTCTCTAGGAGGGCCCATAGGCTACTGTTGAGTAAGATGTCCATATCCTAACTTACTTTGCATTAAACCATGGGACATTATGGGGCTGATGGGGTGCACACATTGGCTATTGATATTGTACATTCAGCTGCCTATAGGAAAAACACATCTGCTAACCGCATAGATAAATGTAAATGCAACTGCCATTAGTTATATCCTGACAGGAGTCGTTAACTGAGGTAAAAAAAAAACTCATTTGTGTTTGAAGAAAGGAAAGACTATCCACACATATTGCACTGCTAATGCAGTGGAACAGTTCAGTCATGTAGAAAATACATGCACTACATCATTCAACCTCTGAGCTGCTAAATATTTGCAAAGTTAAGACACGGTGCAAACATCTCTTCCAACATCTGCTGAATAGGCTGCCTAACCAGACAAGCTTTCTGCAGTATCATCTCCACTCAGTGGATTTCCTGTACTGTATGTGTGGGTTTACTGAGAAGTCAATGAATATTGCTGGTGACAGATCAGCTTGTGTGGACAGAAAACAGAGGAGGAAGATGTGCCTGTAATTGGGGAAATCATTTCTTGTGTCTCCGTGGGTGCTGATGAGACGGCAGGATAGTAATGAGACCTGACTTGTTTATTGGGTAGAGCACAGAGTTGAGGCCAGGCGTGGTCACCCCTGTTCATTTCTCAGCATGTTTCATTTTGCAGGTGTGCCAGAAATCGGGGGAAATCTCGCTGCTGAAACAGCAACTGAAAGACTCGCAGGCGGACGTCGGCCACAAGCTGAGCGATATCGTCAACCTGAGAGCGGCGCTCAGGGAGGCCAAGAGCAAGATGGAGGAGCTGGAGAAGAAGAACAAGGATAACGAAGACAGCATGCGCTCTCGTCGCGCCGAAGTCGAGGTACAGACTCTCTCTGTCTAGAGTTGTAGACTTTTTCCTTCAAACTTCCACACTAATCTAGTTCATCCCTATCACGTATAGCTCAAAAGTGCTCTCGTGTATGCAGAGAGACTGGTGGAGTGAATGGTGGATGGTTTTGTTTGCCTTCCTGAGTCAATTTAAAAGTTAAATAGGCCGTTCTTACCTGCCCATTTAGATAAGAGGAGGGATTCTCCCAAGTCCACATTTGAGAGTGCTTGACTCTGGAGAGCAGAACTGAATGTATTGTGTGAATTCCCTGATAGCAAGCAGGGTAAATAATATGTGAAGATACAGCAAAATAAGTAAATCCTGTACAATTATGGTACATTTGCCCCACACAGTGTAAATATCAGAAGTAATATCATAATAGTCACATAATACACTTCCTAAACTGTGAATATGTTCTCCATTTATCAGGTCTGCCAGAATGAACTTCAAAGAAAGAAAAACGAGGCGGACCTCCTAAGAGAGAAGGTGGGCCGTTTGGAAACCGACATCAAGGGCATGAAGCAGGAGCTGAGTCTGGCCAAGGAGGAGCAGGTGAAACTACAGAGCAGCAGAGCCAAGCTGGAGGAGGAGCACCTGAAGCTTCAGATCACCAGAGCCAAGATGGAGGTCTTTGGCAACGCCGAGGCGATGGATAAAGGCAACACTGAGGGAAACAAAATGGTGGACACCGATGCCCTGCAAAGGGAGGTGGAGAGGATGAGGAAGGAGCTGATGGAGGAGAAACAAAAGAAAGACAAGATGGTGAACAACTTCCAGCAGGAGAGACAGACGTGGAACAAGGAAAAGGACAAAGTGATCCGATACCAGAAGCAGCTGCAGTACAACTACTTGCAGATGCACAAAAAGAACCAAGATCTGGAGAAGATCCTGCGGGAGCTGACCGCAGAGATGGACAGCCGGACTGAGCTTGACATGGACATTCACAGTCCCCCGCTTCGCTATGACAACATGGTTGCCACAGAGATCTAAGGACAGGGTTGGATGAAGCCATGGAATCCTTTTTCTATCTCAATGGTTAAAGCAATGACATCACCATCATGATCTTTTTCATCATCTTCATAGTCTTCGTCATCACCATCATCATCATCATCATCATCATCACCACCATCGTCATCACTACAGAGATGTATGGATTATATACAGCACCAGGAGTAGAAGACACATCATCAATAATCAATTCAACAATAAGAAACCTGTTTATCATTGTCAGAGCTAAATCAATGTTCATGTTTGAATGCATCAAGGCCAGGGTGGGAAGCCGTAGTTTCACGATCCTTCTGGGTTGACAAGAGACAGCCTTGAGGGGTGCTAATACGGATGTGTGGTTCATAAACGTGCTCACTGATGTGCTCAAGACAGAGCACAGGATTGGATAGCAGCACTAGCTAACGAGCACTGACCCAAATCCAAATCCAAACGTCTTTGCTGACTAGCAGATAAGGAAATGTAGCCAGCATTTCCAGAGAATAAACCCACTGACGTCTGACCTGACATGTAGCCTGGCAACTGCAGGCCAACATGAGGCTAAGAAGAGGGAAATGGCCGTGCCATGGTCCTGTTTTTCCTGTTATCTGCTCAAGAGTCGGTATAAATGTATGCAGTTCTTGAAAGCCCAGTTCTAACCTGGAAACGTGTATTTTCTTGTTCTGATTGTACAGATACCATATAGTCTTGCTAGTTGAGATTTCTGCAATGTTTTACATGTATACAGCTGAGATACGCATATGGTTCACACACCACACAAAATAGAGATATAGGACAGTAAAACTACCATGACTAAATAGAAATGCATAATATTCAAATCAGTTCCTGAAATATGCGTATGTATGGATATACGGTATTATATCCTCACAGGACAGAGATGTGTTGAATGTAATGCAGCCCATTAATAAGAAACATACTAGCTATAAGCATAGAGTTATAAAGACTTAGCCCTCACTCCCCCACTGAAACAAAAGAGTATCTATCGCACTGGTGTAACATTAGCACACTAATGTTGAAACAGCATGATACCTTATCAGATCTATGTCCAAAGCCAGATGTATAGCCACAAAGCACTTGAACACTAACGGGTGAATGGTCATACGATGCACTAACGGGTTTATGTGGCCTGTGCAAACAGTGTTCTTGTGAGCCTTAAATTCACTGATAAGACACCTGTCACTGCAGATGCAGCTCACAGCTGCCACACTACGCCTGTTCTCTTCAAGATATGGCAACATCAGGATCTCTCTCACCTAGGAGAATAAATGGCATGCAAAATACAAAAATGATATATGTTCCCTCTCATTTCAATTTGATAGCAATCTGTTTTTCACTGGAAAGCCTTACAATTCATTTTTGTTATAAGAAAAGACAGTTAGTTGAACCAAATGAATATGTGCAGCAATACAATTGCTAATTACTAATTGTGAATGGTTCCAAAGTATTTGATATTGAAGCTAAGGCCTTTTTGAGACAATAGAGCACCTTGTTATGAATGGGTAAACAAACTGCATACATATTGATTGGTGTTAAAGGTGACAGACACCTGATCCAAAAGAAGCCCATGTCTCTCTGCATGGCCGCAACTCTAACCTACGCTTAAGCAGTCTTCTGGGAAGTTTTTCTCAAATCTCAGTATTTCAATTCCCATTTGATATAAGAAGTCCAAAGGTCCACCAATGTTTTTCTTTGTCAATGTTGTTCTTTGACAAAGAAATCAAATGTAAAGACACCGATGAGAAGCTAAGAGAAGCTACTGTTGTGCAGGCAAAAGTACAGTAATACACTGAAGCCAGAAAAGGTTTGGCATCCACTCAGTGACCTCCAGTGGTGAGAAAAATAACAATACAAAATGTCTTCCCATCCCTCAAAACCCCTTAATGCGTTACTGCCAGGAGAAACAGGAGTGTGCACAGAGAACTGGGGCTTCCTATGGGAGGTGCACTGTTACTTATGGAATGGATGCAAGGTAGAGATTAAAATCCACTAAAACTGAGATTTTGAATGTTAAAACCTGCAATAGGTTCACCATGGCGAGCTACAATGACACTCTTTTCAATATCCTACTTCAGGTCTCTCAAGCGTTTGTTTTATTTGACATGTTTTGTTTTTCTTTACTTGATGGAGATAGTTCACTGGGCACAATGTACTGTTTGCAACATCAGATGTTTTACTATATTGCACATAATGTCCAGAATATAGGCTAGAACTGTAGCTTTCTTCTTGTCTTCTGTCAATGTCTGGGTTCGTAAATATTTCACCTAAGTTTTGTCCACTCTCTCACTCCTCATCACTTACTATGGGTATTGTGATATAGTCCTAAGAACTTTTTCAAACATTATTCTCACCAACACTAAATGGTTACAGTGGCTCCCAAATAAGGCAATCCACAGATGAATTTTTACCCAATGTACGTATTGTATATTTCTATTTATTTTAAATAAACAAAAAATAAAGAGGCTCTTTGAAAGAAATATTTTGACTTTGTCAGTGTATTCCTCCACACCCTAATCCCAACCCATCCTAAATGCTGTATGGATCTTCATACCACACTACAAATCAGCATATGCACTATGCAGTCTTCCTCCAACAGGAGTGGGTAGATTAACAGGAATAAGCGCATGTGTCTGTTTGAGATGATTTAACACACACACAAAAAAAAAAAGCGGGGGGAATTTAATGCATGGCAGAGCACACCGGTTGAATCTGTCGCTAACTCACACTCGATCCTCCTCCTCGGCACCTCTGGGTGAACTCCTGCTCTTTGTGTGGGTATCTTATCACTGCTGCTGTGCTGCTTAATCCTCTTGCTAGAATAATCCATTTCACCTTTTTTACAGATTTCTTTTTTTCTTTTAGTTTTTTTCCCCCTCTATTTGTGGAAACGGAAAAAAAATAAACCCAAACTCTCCCATCGGGAGGGTTTTTCTTTTATGTCAGCCTAGCCTCCTCTCCGCCTCAGCAGCTTAGCCTCCTGTAGCACAATCAGGGGGTCGGACGTGGAGTATCAGTGCCGAAATCAAATAAAACAAGCCTTTGTCTGTCTTCAGATGCGGCTGTCAGACACAAAGATATATCCACAAAGCCCCTGCATGTTCTTAAACAGACAATGCCTAATTGAACTTTTCATCCTGCTGGAGGAAAAGCCTTCATTTGGCGTGTTGATGAGAAAGACAGAAGCTGCAGGTGGATTTGTTATATTGCCAGACCCGCTACACATATTGAGCTCATTCATCATGTTCAGTTCTATTGGTAATGATTCGAGGTTAATCACTGATAAGGAGCCCAGCATTGTCTGATAAAGTCTGATGAGCACAAGGGGCTGAATGTGAGACAGGAGTCCTACTTGGACCAACAACACCATTGACATTTCCTCAAAGACCGCCCCAGAGGATTGTCTCAGAAATTATATGAACGATTTGTGCCTTGCTCAAATAGCAGTTGAAATACCAACTAATTCAACAGAGAGAGAGAGAGAGAGAGAGAGAGAGAGAGAGAGAGAGTGAGTGAGAGAGAGAGAGGGAGAGGAGAGCCTACCATGCTACAGTAGGTGCCAGATTAGGTCTATCCAAGTGTCAGCTGCGATATGGGACATCATAAGAAACGTTTGTGCCATCCGCCTGTACCCCCAACCCCACCCACCTGATACCCCTCACCCCCACCATCAGGACACAACAGCCTTGAAGCCTGTGGACTGAGTAATTGCACTGCAGTCAAGCCACAGGCCACGGGCCACGTTATGATAATGGCGTTGGCCCCCGTTGGGAGGCTAACATGCGGCTGTCAATCACCCGAGAGGAGAACAATGGCACGAGTGACCCAGGAGGTGTGACATATGTACAGCAGACAGCACCAGGGGAATATCATCCAGCTGAAGAACTACAGCAGCAAACTGGACAGTAGGACAATACCGGATCATTGTGCTGCTCCATAATACCTACTTTGTATGCAAAAAAAAAATAAGTGACGTAAACAAATGAGTCATACATTATTCATGAAGAAACACTTTGTAGCTCTCGTTTACTCTATTTTATCAGATTGTTGCAATTGAATAGCGCAGATTTACTTTTTTAACAAAGACTTCATCACTTTATCATTTATTTTGCACTTATTTTATTTTATAGTTGTTCCTCTGGAATACATTTTTCATCTTTCTAAGCGATTCGAATTTACAGCAGATCTGCTGCGGCGTGTCTGATGGCAATCTGGGGGTCAGTGAACAGCTTGCATGGGGTGTTCAGTAGCCATTTTCATTTAGATAGCGGGATGGGGAATGGGGGAGGGGGGTTGCTCTGTCGGGTGTTTTTTTTTTCTTAGGTGGGGGTAGGGGGCATTTTTAAATCCATCTGCTCTCTCCCCCTCCTCTTTATCACCAGCAATCCCCCCCTCCCTCCCAGCAAATTACCCACTCTGGCTTTCCCTGTTGTGTCTGTCTACGCTAAATGCTACACAATCACACACAGACAGATTTTCTCTCTCTCTCTCTCTCACACGCACGCACGCACACACACACACACACACACACACACACGCACACACACACACACACGCACACACACACACACACACACACACACACACACGTGCGCACGCACACACACACACACACACACACACACACACACACACACACACACACACAGAATTGTGCATTTAGTTACATGGACAAAGATCACATGTACACACACACACACACACACACACACACACACACACACACACACACACACACGCACACACACACACGCACACACACACACACACACACACACACACACACACATAATTGTGCATTTAGTTACATGGACAAAGATCACATGTACACACACACACACACACACACACACACACATAATTGTGCATTTAGTTACATGGACAAAGATCACATGTACACACACACACACACACACACACACACACAAACACACACGTGTGGGGGCGCATGGAGCCCTGGGCCCTGAGTCCAGCTGAGCCTGGGGGCCGGGGGAGCAGTTATCAGCTCTGTTACACACAGTGCAGCTCCATCGCGCTGATCCCCCACGCCTGCGGGAGCCCCCCATCAGAGACACACCTCCTTTTCTTCACTCCGGTTCTTCCTTTCAGCACTCTCTCTCTCTCTTTCTTCATCTCACCCTCACTCTCTGTGTATTTTATTTTTTACTCTCCACCCTTCCCATGCTGTTTCTGTCTCTCTCTCTCAATGTTTCTTGTTCTTTCGTGTTCTGCTCCTGTCTTTAGTTGATCCCTCACTTTTTCTGTATCTCTGTCCCCTTATCTTTCTCCCACCCTCCTCTCCCTCCCTCTCTCTCTCTCTCTCTCTCTCTCTCACACTCACTCTTTTCATGATAAATGCTTCTTTTACCCTAAACCTCAGTCATCATCATTTTCACCTTACTGACATTCTTTTTTTTTTATTTATTTTACCATTCCTTATCACTTCAGCACTTTACCTGGGGCCAGAAACTTGCCAGTCTTTTTTGACAAAAGGCTTCCCTCTCTATTGTGTGTCTTGCTGCTCAGGTCGGGTCGCAGAGCTTTTGGTGTAAAACAAGCTGTGCAATGCACTGAGGAGTGAAGGGAGAGCAGCCATTATTACAGGCCTCATCTCAATGACACTCATTCTGATGACACTTCAGTTTTACAGGACCGAAATCTTTGAATCTCCATTTCCACATTAGATAACAGCCATTCACAATCACCCATTTAGCTTCCCCTGTCATTTTCCTTTAAAGTGGGTGATTCTGTGTGAAGTGTGTGGGATGTTTCATTAAACCGCTGGTAATTTGAGTAAAATGTTATTTAAAAACCTTGATGAGCTTCATGTTGCAAATAACTTCATAAGGCATGGGGATGCGAACCATTTGACATCAAAAAAATAATGTGGTGAAGCTCGGTTTTGCTATACTGTATGTTCCAAATACAAACCGTCAGGAGTAGGAGATCTCAACTAGAGAGACAGTTAGCAAGACACATGAATACACAAGACCTGAGGACAGCACCTCTAGTCATGTCACAAACCATTGCTGCGACTGGATTGGTTTGACAAGTAGATCTGTTGAGACATGCTATGAGGCGGACCAGATCACACCCTGCAGTGGTATGGTGTGCCACCAGTTTCAGGTACACCATAGGCTATGGTGGAAAAGTCCAGCTTCAGAAAGTAAAAGTCCTACCACATATCTGTGCCAACCATTATTTAGTTAAACCAGCTGATTCTAATTAGCACAACTCTTCAGTCAGGTAGAGCACCTAATTGATGAGATCACCTGTGTTTAGTGCATAGGCAGAACCAATACGCGATTGGACTTTTACTTTCTGAAGCTGGACTTTTCCACTCCTGACCATAGTATAGAGGCTGTTGAGGCCACAACTACCTGTATCAGGAAGACCGAGAGGCATAGACCTCTGAAGTTCGCCTACAAATAGGATCCAAGGCTGCCATCTTTGCCCATATAAGGAGTTCCAGGTGTTACTTGAAGCTAACTGCCTACAGTATGGCAAGTTGCATTGTAAGTTAGCTCTGGGGTAGCAAAGATCAAAGTGTGCCATCTTCACCTACCGAAGATCACAGTATCCACTTGAAGGCAGGGGACAAAACTCTGTAGCCCAAAGCGTCTCCATTTCCAATGTCTTCGTCCCCGGGAGAGTTTAACAGGTGCGAAAATTCTAAATCCCCATGTTATTTTCCCATAGAAAAAATCTCAAGATACCGGATCTCCTTATTTGGGCAAAGATGGTGGCTTTTTTGCAGGCGAACTTCAGAGGTCTATTAGGGACTCAGAGATGAGATAACACAGCATAATGGTCCTGTCTGTAGCCTACGGTGGCACAGGCAAGGAATATTCCTTCAAAAAATGAAAAATCATTCAGTGGGAAATTAAACTTTCAATGGTTACGATTCAGATGATGACAAAGTAGTCCACAGGCTATAATCTCTCTGGGGATAATTGTGTCAAATAGAAGGAAGTTATTAAACCAACTGTCTTAAATGTGAAATTACATCAGGCAACATTCAACACTATACTGTGCAACTGCACACTAAAGCTTTAAGACTATGTTAAGAATTCAAGCACTTTTCGTGAAACTAGCCATTTTCCTACTCATCAAATAGCATGCTAATTTGTGAAAATTGAGCAGCCTGGCAGTCCCTCAGGTCTGGTTATGACTGGTTTCCTGTGAGAATACACTCTGGCCATGCTAACCTTGAGGTTCTCCCATCCAAGCATACTAATATGACTCTGCCAAGGACAGATCACTGGTTTAGCGTCATGTGAACACTTTAATCCTGTGTTACCTTACTGTCATTCAGCCAGTGGAAGAAAACATATCCTGGTGCCCGCTGAAGCAGAAGCTATGGTGTTCTGCTAATAATATTAACTATCTCTTCCTCCACACTGACACACTTGCAAATCCTTGATGATCTTTGCATTACCAATTCCCCCCGGTGGAGGCTGCTGAAATCTCCTGTTCCATAGTGATGAGGCAAGCAATTATAGGAGAAAATCTTAGAGAGAGGGAGAGAGAGAGAGAGAGAGAGAGAGAGATAGATGCCATAGAACCACACAGGGACACAGTTGTGTGTATCTCCGGTCAATTAAACAGTAGTGTGTGTCCCATTTATCGATTTCTCTTGTGCAAACTACACACACCCTTACAGAGTCTCTTCTGAGTACCAAGTGGCTTGTGTGTGTGTGTGTACAGCAGAAGTCCTTTATCAGGTGGACTGGGTCAGCAGGGAAGTAAGAGTATGTACTTCTGGCATTACAACCTATAATCAATTCAGGTACTGTACTGATACTGTTAATTAGCAGACCAAGGCCATCGATTGGTTGAGCAGTCATCACCATCTGCTTTGGGGTGTGTGTGTGTGTATGTGTGTGTGTGTGTGTGTGTGTGTGTGTGTGTGTGTATGTGTGTGTGTGTGTGTGTGTGTGTGTGTGTGTGTGTGTGTGTGTGTGTGTGGGTGGGTGTGTGTTTGGGGGGGGGGGGGGGATACCATGTGGAGTTCCTCCCTGGTACATCATCTCCACTAGAAAGCACTCAGAAAACACCTCATCCTATTTCAATTAGAGCTTATGCAGATGATGTGATTCTCTATCACGAGTCTTTAAAATAAAGAGCAATGTAGAGCAGAGTGTTTACAATGTGGGCCATTTTTGTTCAGCCAAATAAATACACTAAGTGATGACCTGGTCTCACAAATGTTTTCTTTTGTTCAACTTCTAGTTCAGCAGCTCTCTGGTGGGTCTTAAACCCCAATAAACATCCAATTTTATAAGACCAGAAAGACTGTAAAACCATTGTAAATGTCAAGTAGGATTTTGAGTAATGGCACATTGATTCAGACTGACTCATTCTCTCCACCATTATTACCCTGCAACTAACAGGGCGTCGAGTTGGCCAGTATTGATTGATGTTGCCCTCTCTGGCTGCAAAATGATATTCTATTATTCCAGTGTTATGTTATATGGACTGCAGTAGATTTAATTCAGTCGTGAAACCCCAGCTGTCAGTCCATTTGTGCAAGAGCAGGGGGTCGATCAATCACATGCAAGACTCCTTATCTCTGAAGAGATTTATGACGTGGATATCCTTCCACAGAAGGACACTGAGAAGGACCTGTGTTAAACCATACAACACACAATTTATAACTCCAGGTCAATACCATGATGCCTTTTGGTATTTTCTTCTAAGGGATTGTAAAAAAAGATCACCAAAGTTGACAGATTGCATCTCTGAAAATACATCAAATCCATGCTGTCTGTAGCTACAGTTTTATGTTCTGCAAACAACGCAGCGTGTTATTATTGTACATAGAAGGTTTGCTGAGTAACTAGACCTGAGTCCCACTCCTATTTGCACTGCAGCTGGAGGGGTGATAATTAGCCAACATCTGTGTCAGCCAATCCACAGATCTCTGGAGGATGACGTCTAAAAGTTGTGTGCGCGCGCGCGTGTGTGTGTGTGTGTGTGTGTGTGTGTGTGTGTGTGTGTGAGAGAGAGAGAGAGAGAGAGAGAGAGAGAGAGAGAAAGAGAGAGAGACAGAGAGAGAGAGAGAGTAGAATGTAGAAAGACCTCAGAAAGAGAGAGTAGAAAGTATAGAAAGACCTCAGAAAGAGAGAGTAGAAAGTAGAAAGTCCTCATCATTGCACTCATAATCATGTTCAGGACGTTCCAGTGATGCCGCGGCACACTCTGTGAGCTTCTCCATTCCGCTTCCCCTCTTTTGCAGTCCTTATCTAATCTTTATCACTGGCTTCATTAGTATGGACACATGTACACCTGCTTCTAGCTGGGAGAACAAAAGCCTGGCCAGGTAGGAAATCTGTCTCAGTGTCCTATCGAAGCAGGGGGAGGCCCCGCCAAGGTCGTATAGCCAGTAGTCTGCGATGGTCACTGGTAGCGTGCCAGATGCCCCTGCTATCATAAATGCCAGGGTCAAGGTGAAAGATAGGCCCTCTCACTCTCCCTCTCCCTCTCCCTCTCCCCCCTGTGTGCTCAAGGTTAATTATTTCTCATAAACATTAATTTTCCTCTTGTGGTGCAGCCCAGGACAAGGGGATCGGAGGGTGGAGGAGGAGAGGGGAGGATTGGGTGTGGGGGGGGTTGGGGGGGGGGGTTGCTGAGAGAGACTCTGGAGGCCTGGCTTTCAGATTCATTTGCGCAAGTCCCTCATTAACACTATGCACCTTGAGTCTCGCATTTCAAGGCAATTAGGTTATAAAATACTCCTATGCAGTGGGAGGGAGGAAAGCTCTGTTCTCTGTTCAGAAGACGGCAATGATAAGGGAGCAACAGCAAGATGATGAATAAACCACAGAGTGTTTCAATTCCAGTGTGGATGCAAGCTTGTGGACCCTTACAACCTTGATATGTTCTAAAAATGGACAATTCAATAGATCACCTGGCTCGTTTCTAGGTCCCTGTCCAGCCATGGGTGTTTTGAATCTTCTAGTGTTCCTCTCATCTTGAATTTCAATAAAGTATTTATCTATCTATCTATCTATCTATCTATCTATCTATCTTTCTATCTATCTATCTCATCCATGAGATGCCCCGGTTGTTGCTAGTCATCGGTGGGTGTCCTGCCCTGCCCTGCAACCTTTTCTTCAACTTTGTTTCCCTCTAGTGGTAGTTTTATGTTATAGCCACACAGATGGGCTTATGTGTGTATCAGCAAAATACATTTTTGATCACAAATTCTAGGACTGACATCAATCCAGTCATATCATTTTGAGTTACTACGTGACATTCAGTGACTAAGCTAAAATGAAGGCAAATGTTTAAGAGTTGCACTAAGATCAGAGCTTCGTCCCAGGTTTCCCCATTCCAGGCCAATTACACCGGGGACAGTATTAACAGAACACCAGACCTGTAGTCGGCGTTTTATCAGCTGCTTTGGCTCATTTCCAAAAGGAATTCTCACCTCCTTCTCGTCACAGTGTTGAGAACACACAGATTATTGTGGGCCATGAATTTCCAGCTCCTTAGAGCCTTCTCCTTCTCGGAGGGTTTTTTTTTTTTATGAGTCGGAGAGGCCATTACCACAGCAGGGGGCAGAGTTGGCCAGCGATTCCAGGACCATTAGCGGCGGCTATGGGCCATGTGACCTGCCCCCACCACTGTAAAGTCAGTCAGTCCACTTTCCATTGCTTGTGTGAATGAAGGCAACGGCTGGATACCGGTGCCGACAGCCATTCAACATAAAGCCACACTAAATGGTGACCTACCCAGGTCCGAACTGAGTTAATGGGTTTTCGACGGTCGGTCCAAGAACACCGGACGTGTTTATCATGGCAGTCAGAGAGTCTTGGCTATGGCTAGATTTAAATATTGGTGATTTTTGCCAAGCAAAGCCCAGTAGGCACATTGAAATAACATTATCCTCTGGTCTGCAGCAGCACACCATAAGATAAATGAAAACTAATAAAATTTAGGGTAGTGTACAACGAAAATATAAGTAACATAAATGAGGCCTAGTAGCAGTAGCAGAGTCCCAACACTAGTAGCAGAGTCCCAACACTCTGATTGAACTACTGAGTACACCAACCAGGTAGGCCTATTCATGCTATATGAGTGCTTCTGTCTTTGGATAATATGACAAAGTCAGCAGGATGAAAGACTTCATGGTGATCATGCCAAAACGTGTTAGTATGAAATACAGTATAATTACAAAAAAAGATATTTCTATTTTCCCAATAATTAGCCTAAAATATTATCATAACAATATGAATGAATCTTGGTAAATAGCCTTGAGAAACAATCAAATATAGCACATTAAATTATATGAAAGGATGTAGTTAACTTTCATAGTCTCTTTAAAGACATTGTTAATTCAGAAATAATAATTGCATTATCATTTGAATTACAGAGCAAAAGAAAATAAACCACCACATGAGCCTAAATCACAAAATCTGCGATCAAAGGACCTCATTCAGGCTAATATTGCTTCATTTGCCAATCTCTGCACATTCCAAATGGCAAGCTGGCAAATACCAAAATGGCAAAGGAAAGATCAAAAGTTAAGCCGATGGCATTATGGGAATTTGCCGGTTGCTTTTGTGCCATGTACTAGTTTATGAGTGTGGAACTTGAGCTCAGTTTGTGGATGCTCAGGCAGCCTACACACACCTGACGTCTGCATGGACCGGAGGAACAAGCCCAGGCTGACACCTTCCTCAGGCTCTGTACCGTAATTTCCTGACTATTAGCCGCGGCTTATACATTGATTTTGCAAATATTTATTCCGCTATGAGGTTAATACAGGGGGGCAGCTAATATGTTGTTAATATGATTTAGTTTCTTTTAACTTGCATAAAACACTGTCGTGCGGCTTATACACAATGTAGCTTATATGCGGGAAATTACTGTACTCACCTCGTCTGTATCCTCCTGGCTCTCTCTTGCTGGTGCAGGAGGTCCTAACGTATTGTCCCTAGCCATGATATCCTCTCATACCTCCACACTGGAGTAAAGACATGTTGGTTAGTCATATCAACTTGCCATGGCAAAAGAATGTATTGTAAAATCTTCTAAAATAAGCTAAACAAATGCTTTTTTAATAAACAAACTAAGTTAGACGGGAACCAAAGACTGGTTTGGGAGGAAAGCCTTACTGATGTCAGGGCTTAGTTCATACAATGTGTTGTCTAGTCATTCATGCCATTCTGTCTGTAGCTTCCTTGAAATAAACATGACCAGTACAAGTCTGTGATGGCTGGAGCACTGTCCACCTGCTGGAGCACACAACACAAGCTTAAGCAGGAGGCCACATACAGTACTTTCCCAAACATGAAGCCTTATCATGACACCAGCATCACCCTCTGTGTGCTCTCCCTGCTCAAGATACAGTACTAACCTCAGGGCTGCTATGCTCCCCTTTGGCTTAAGTCACTAAGTTCAGACAGAGACTTTATAAAGAGACACATGCAACACTCAAAGAATCCTCCATAGAAATGTGGTTAGTATGTGATGCCAGTTAATTAGATAGATAGATAGATAGATAGATACTTTATTGAACCCCAAGGGGAAATTCAAGAAATTCAGTTCTCCTTCCCCTCCTGTAATGTCAGTAACCTAAGAATAACATATTTTAGTAATAGGGGGTTATTTATATTATTCAATTCAGATTTAAACACAGATTCACCTGATTCAATTTTAATGTCAACATGACCTCCCTTAGGTATGCCTCCCCATTCATTTGAATAGGAATATAGCTGTCCAAAAGAACTGCCTGAGGCCACACATTTACATCCCATTTACATTTATATTTAGTCATTTAGCTGACAATTTGATCCGAAACGACTTCCAACAGCAATCAAGATAATAGAGTAAAGGCACGATGCACTAGGAGGATATTGTTAGTGCAGCGATCAATACAGTAAAATAGAATAACAGTTCAAGCGAAGTCCGGGGGGAGGACAGAGAGACAGTCAGGATGGAGATGAAGGAAGTGGTGAGTGCTAGATAAAGCATGTCCAGCTGTTAGTAGTGCTCAGAGAGGAGGTGCTCTCTGAATACTGTGGCTCTTCAGCACAGCACAGTACTCCCTTTCGGCTTAACATGCCAACCTCAAGGCTGCAAACTCCCCTTCGGCTCAAGGGTTTGGGGCTTGGGGCTGCATACTCACTTAAGATACTAACCTCAGGGCTGCATACTCACTTTTGGCTTAAGATACTAACCTCAGGGCTGCATGCTTAAGATACTAACCTCAGGGCTGTATACTCACTTTTGGCTTAAGATACTAACCTCAGGTGAGCATACTCACTTTAGGCTTAAGATACTAACCTCAGATCTGCATACTCACTTTCGGCTTAAGATACTAGCCTGAGGGCTGCATACCGGAGACAGTAACTCTCTATGCTTGTAGCTATTGAATGAATTTAAAGACAGTCATCCCTCAACATCTGGAGTGCACAACACAAGCACATTAAAAACCATGTTCCCAATTCAGTAACCTCATTGTAGACACACACACACACACACACACACACACACACACACACACACACACACACACTGTTATCCAGTCAACAAAACACTAAGATTTGCAGCGCAGGTCAAGCTCCATATGTCATGCAAATCGTCAAGCAACACACCCCCCTCCCCGAGTCAGGTGACGCCAACTAGTTTGTGCTGTCCAAATGTATGGACGCATACTGAGGAGCAAGCTAACTGAGACACTACTGGAAAGAACGGTACTATCCAGCGTGCGCCCTTGAGAATTGGACACGGCCTGGAGCTCTGATCCAGCGCCAGTCGGCTCTGACCATACGGTCGGAATGCATCCTGAGAAATCGAGTTCAATGGGATCAGATCCAGACGTAATGGTGAGGGGAAAGGAAAATTGAGCGCTATGAAAGAAAAATGTAGGAATTTAAGAAAATGTAGGGCTATAGGCTAGGACTGTACACTTTCATCAACGCCACACAAAGGCTTCATATTAACGGTGTTGTTTAATTATAAACATTAAGGGGAAACAGAAACACATTTTGTGAAGCTTCAAATCTTGCCTTAATAAGGGACCAGAACATGATGGCCTAGACACCATCAGCTGTATGTACTGATTGGGTCTGTACTGATTTTGTGTTCAGGGCGCCATTTTCAGAGTGTTGCTTTCATAGCATCCCCATCTAGGGCATCTGAATCAGCAGATCAGCTACATCATGCCTTAATGTTAAAGTGTTCCCATACAGTGAACAATGAAAAATATGTGGAAATTTCAGCATATGAATACTACTGGTATCTGGAGTGTGCTTACTTTACTGATAGAGGCAACCTATTACAGTATAAGTGTGAGATGTGAGGTCTGGGCTTGCATGTGTTAAGCAAGCTTGAACACTAGATGGCAGCATTAAATCTTTTTATCGTTGCAGGTATACATGGCCTTTCATGCATTCAGACCCTAATGGTTCATAACAGGGATGGAGATGGTATTGCAATCTGTTCATTGTCTGTCCATCCGTCTATGTCTGTGAGTCTACTCCTTAACTTGGGAAAATACTCGCCCAATGTGCTTTACCATTTCAAACAAGGCAGAGGGCCACCATACAGTCTGCAGTTGTCACTTGATTGTTTTTGACTCCTTGGCCAGTTTATTTTACTTAAAAATGATCCTGATTGAGTGCCACAATACTGATCTGCTGTACTTTCCACATAATCTCTGTCTCTATTATTGGATGCCTTTTTCACCGCTCAAGTTGGATGTGCAATAACTTCAAGATCTATATATCTACTGAGCACTACAAAGCATTTCCATTAAAAAGCTAGAATTGGTGTTTCCTTGCAAAGCTGGCGTTGGTCTAGTCTGGAGTTTGGTATAATTACACAAGTCTTTTAAATGACAGCAATAAATACTTTTGAGAGCTTTTTTTTCAGAACAGAACAGAAACATACAAATAAAATACCAACAAAACAACAGTAATGCTTGCCAACTGAGTGTGTCTGTGTGTGGGGGGAAGAGAGTTGTAAAAAAAGAAACATGAGACTGAATGAAAGATGACCAGATAGCATTTGATGATCCTACCACACTACATGCATCATTCGCCCTATCCATGACCTTCATCAATTCATACTAACTTCAGCGTGACACTCATACACAAACAACAGAGTTATGCTTAGATTGGTGTCAGTCAAGCCGCAGCCTGGATAGAGAGAGTAGCCAATCTCCAAACAAGGGAAAACAAACTAACTGGGCAAAAGCATAACAGAGTAGGACAAAGTCTGGTCCATTCCATGCTGTGGAGCCTCCATTCCTGCCTCAAGTCAGAAACAGAGCATGAAATATGGACCAGAGGATGACCTTTGCACTGCCTTCCTGCAGTTCATGTCAGCATACTTCAGCATTTCATTCATTCATTCATTCATACACCAATACCAGCCAGCCTCTTTTTACGTTCCACACAGAAAGCAAAGTAAGCCGTGTGGTTCTTCACACATAAGGAAAGTATGTCGCTGTCTATGAAAAAGAGCTCCTTGTACATGGAAGGCAGCGCACGCTAACAGGTGGCCCTCCCCCACTGACACGAGAGTCACGCACAGTTCAATACATGTGGAATTGCCTGAAGGCTAAACTGGAGGAAAAGGGGGGGAAGAAATGTGCGTGCTGTGCACATGAAAGTACTACCAGTGCAAAACTGCTTGAAAAAATACTGTTAACTATTAAAAATATATATTATGAATATTTGATTCTTAGTGGAATTCCAAAAGTGCAGGAAGAAAAAGAGAAATGGTTATCTGATCTTCATGGTCTACTACAGCATTGCCTAGTAAGCCAAGCTTTGTGAACGTTTCCTGTGAATGGTTCGCAAGTGAGCTTGGCTTACAGTTTTCATACAAATGTTGCATTGTCAATTTAGCCCTGTGTCTTTGTATTTAGAGGCTAAGAAGTGCTTGCCTATACCAATATGTGTAAGTTGTTTATGCAATTGTTTCATAACTATGTACAAAATCTCTCTCTCTCTCTCTCTCTCTCTCTCTCTCTCTCTAACTATCCCCTCTTCAGTCAAGCCCCAGCTACATTGATCAAGCATGCATAAATAGAGAACGCCCATTTCTCAACATTGGTGAACTCTGTGCCAGCAGTTGTTGGCACGTTGTCTGCACAGTTATGAGAATGTCAGCAGTTGCAGGCATAATTACCATACATTATTATTATTATTATTATTATTATCATTATTATCATCACTATTATTATGATTATTTTACAATTTAGAATCGACAAGAACACTGTCCAAAACTTTTGTCAAGAGTGGTACCGAGGAGATGGGTTTTTTTAATGAATGAATGAATTAATGAATGGATGGATGAACGAATGAACGAATGAATGAATGAATGAATGAGTGAACGAATGAAGGAACGAATACTATGTTCTCTCAAATTGTTTCTCCTGAAGAATACAGTAAATGAAACAATAATCTAGGTCTCATGAACTACCATCTATGAAAATAACGCTGTAAAATAGTCTCACAGAAAAGTTCAAATAATAGCAGGGATCCATAAAACTTGCCACATGCAGCACATTTGTGTTTCCAAATGTGTAGAGAATTCATACAAACCTAAGGGGAATACAACAGATATAATGCAACTGGAAAAAAAACTGGCTCTGTCTCCAATTGAATTTTTTTAAATGATATGCTCATTCACAAATGGTCATCAGCTGTTTTTGAGGCATCAGCTTTTGAGCTGCTGCTGTTGCATAAGTAGAGGCGTTATACTGTATTTACTGTAAGAATTTGAACATTAAGTTGCATTTCTGACATGCAATAATTACTGTAAGGCAAATATGATCCAGGGTTTTGATATTGAATAAGCTTGAGAATGAATTGTGTTACTGTAATGGTATGGCTACAACAGACAGATGTTGTGCTAAGTATTTTAAAGGTGTTCTAAGTGATATCTGGTAACATTGCCTCCTGTGCAACTGAAACTCCTGAATGTGCATCTTGTCGTTGAATGGCTGGAAAAGTTTGTTATTTTTCATGGTCCAGGCTGTTTTTGTCGCCGCTTTTAGAGCCTGGGCTACAGAGGCCATGTTTTTTAACTGTGTATTCAGGGGACAGGCAGCTAGCAGATGGTCAGGAGATGTTTGCTATACTGTATGTGACATTTTGTATCATGTGTATATATTTTTTTTACTTAGAAACTGTGCAACATTGCTTATATTAAAGCACCTTTTTAAAATGTAACTACAAATTGGACAACATCATGTTAGTGAACTGATTATCCTAGTGATAAGTGTTTTCCCATGGTCATGTTGCCCAGAGCCCTG
>NC_085001.1:7171924-7184424 GCF_963854185.1 Sardina pilchardus | reverse complement strand
TGTTACTGAAAATAGAGCACGTAGGTTGGGCAATAGTTGTACATCCGTTACCACTGAGGGGAACTCAAAATTCATGCCAGCTGTAGTGAACTGTTGAGGCCGTACTGTAACACCCCTGGTACACGTGCCTGTAGACGGGCAGGTTATAATGGGAGACAGGGAAGTTTGCTATTATTACAAAAGCAAACGTTGGAGTGGATAGGTCTGCCTTGAGCCCAATTTTGCTTTACACTTTACTCCACAAGGGACGTAACCTAAGCAACGGAATTGGCATGTATTTGTTGTGGTGAATGTAATACACTACACCAGTGCGCGCTCACCAATGCAGACCTGGAAAGGAGGAGTCTCGTAGGCTTGGAGCTAGACTGATCCCTCCTCTGGCTCTGTCAGTAGTACCCCTCTCCTCTCGGCCATACCCCTATCCCGTTGGATACTCCACACTGCTTGCACGCCTATACCGCGCAGAAGAGGCAAGCACGGTCTAACGATGGAGACAGAAGGCAGTCAGAGTGGGTTATCTTCCTCGGATTCCCCTCACGATCCATGGTAAACCGAACAAAACGTCGTAGTTTTCTTGTGTGTGTTGTTCTGTTCTTGTTCGTTCGGAGACGAGGGAGTTATTGAGACTTAACGAGACTTTGGGAGTTACTGGACAAAGACGGAGAGCATGCATGTTGGTTGGTCAACACACGTCGCATCCGACACTGTTGGATTATCATTATTTTGTTCGCTCGAAATGGAGAACGGGGAAAAGCGCAAAATTAAGAGTAAAATAAGTTGGGAACAGTAGACTATTCTTTGTCTATTTGGAAAAGGCTTTGAAAAAAAGTTCATAATGTCTTTGATCATGAGCTTCTTTGATGTCTCTGTTCTATCCCAAATACTTTCCGTCTTTATTTAATAGCATACTTCTTATTAGAATATATGGTCTCACTGTGTTTTTTTTCTTGTCATTCAGCAAAATGTTCATCGGTGGCCTTAGCTGGCAAACGACACAAGGTAAGCGGCTTTTCCTCAAGACTATTTCACAATGGTCAGGGACGGTCAATTGAGGCTCAGTTGAGCGAAAGCAATATCCGTTCGTTAAATAGTTGCCTTGTTCTTAACTAACTGATCGATTGGAGTGAAGGAGAGAGAGAGGAATCCAACCTGCTCGCCTAGTCAAAACTACTATTTGTGCCACTCGGCAGTTTTGAGTTTGCATAACGAGCAGAGAATGAATTAGATTTAATATCAGGTATTAGACAATATAACTTACAAGTTATAACTTCCTTAAGTGTAACCCGAATGCTTTGGAAACTTGAAAGTGAACGCTAACATCACAGTCGAGATGAAGTAAAACGACTGAAGAAGTTGAGAGAAGGACTGAGCGAATGCAAAGGTGGTAGCCTAGGCCGCTACCTGAAGTGGGCTATGTTCTTTAGCTCTTCAGTCTGAACTCAACGAGAGACACGCCCCCTAAACTACAGCAGAGGAGCTATATTTCTGTTGGTGTGTTTTTGAAAAATTGTAAATATGTACCCACATCATGATAAAATGATTAGGTTAATCAATTATTTGGGTGAAATTGAATGTTTAAATGTCCTTATTGTAGCCTACATCCACTTAGGGAATTCCAGAGGAAGCAATTCCTCTCTTTTTGTGAATTTTGTTACCCAGCTTTTGTGATCAGAGTTCGTCATTTACATCTTTATTTTTCTTCCATCTTAGAGGGTCTCAAGGAGTACTTCTGCAAGTACGGTGAAGTGAAAGAGTGTATGGTCATGCGGGATCCAGTTACAAAGAGGTCGAGGTGAGGGGACTCGCCGTGCCCACTGTGGTGTCCTATCAGCATGCTCTCGAGCCAGCGCTCGGCCGTAACCGCATGAGAGCTTCACGCTTTCTTTTTACGATTGCGAGCTTATTTATACATTTACTGCGCTCTAGTATACGGAGGATCACAAAAAAAACAACTGTTGTCTGTTTGTTTACAGGGGTTTTGGGTTTGTGACGTTTGTTGATCAAGCTGGTGTGGACAAAGTTTTGGCCCAGACCAGACACGAGTTGGACTCAAAAACAGTGAGTTTGATTTATCTTACAAAGTCTGTCTGTGCTCAGATTGTATCTTCATTTGCTGCTGTGTCATGCCAGGATATTCCAGGATATGCCATAATGGCAGGTGCACTTTGTGTGCTTGACATTATCATTGAGGGCTGCTGACAGGCTGCATGGTTTTATAGTTGGTTTGTTTGAACTGATTTTTTTTGTCTCACTCATCCAATCATACAAAATGAATTTATGAAAAAAAGAAGAAGAAAAAAGAAACTCTGTTGCATGCCTTTTCCATGCCAGCAACCGATAAAGGTCTGTAAACATTTGAGATCACAGACATAGCAGAAGAAAACATTGTTCTGCACAAGACGTAGCCTAGGCCAGCCTACATACTTTGATGAAAGCTCAGTCACATTGAATCAACTCCTCATCTCAGGCCACTACTGTCTCAGCTTGTGCTGATGAGTTGTAGGCAAAGACAGCGAAAAGACTAACTTTTTGTACACTTTGTAATCTGCTTTCTTACTCAGCATACAGTATTATGTGGTGACTAACACAATAATGCTGGACTCATGAGTTTTGTCATTTGGTCACTGAATGGGTAAAGTTCTGAAATGGAGCACGGTCACCCTCCTCCTCCTCCCTTCTCCTGCAAAGAGGCCAGGAAGGTTCTCTCCCTCTGGGTCGATTGCCATGGTAACTTGGGGAACCTAGTAGGGTGAGTGCCACTCTATGTGGTACAATGTGTTCAAGTTAAGAAAACTCGTTTGATTCAGGAAGAATAGATATTTACTCAAATTGTAAAAAGAAAAAAAAAACTTTGATGCTCCTGTTCCGTTAAAATGGACTGCATGTGCTCAGTTCACACATTTGCGATGCTTTAGTTAAAAAAAAAAAAAAAAACATTTCAGGGCAAAAGTTATATGGCATGGGTTGAATATTATCTGATATTGCAGTATATTTGCATCACGCAATTTTAAAGAACTACTGTTGGTGTATGTCTTGAACAAATCTTTCTATATGCAGTTAGTTGGTAACTGTTGGAACTCATAATTCCTAGACTTCACACTGTGGGCCATGAAGTCGTTAATTAAATCAGAGACTGGTTTCTTGATTACAGTTATCAGCTTCTTGTTCGTCAGCCACATACTTTACCGACAAAGAATCATCTCAGCGGACCATGCATCGCTAGAATGACTGGGCAATTCTTAATGGCCTAAACTACTAATATTTCTGTCACATGTATTCTTGTATTCTTTCATATGTTGTGTAATTATAGAAGAAAATAGTTTTATAGGACTTATTATCATCCATAGGTGACACTGTTTCAGCTATATGGAAAGAAGGTTGTTTTTGTCGAAGTGCTGGTGTCTTAGTACTACTCGGTTGGCAATGATGCTCATAAAGTTACGTGGAGATCACAAAGGTAGCTTGAGTCTGAAAGTACGTAAAACACAAACAGTGAAAAAGAGAGAAAATTACATTTGGGTATACAGCTTTCACTCCTTTTAGCTTTAGAGTTTGCTTGTGTGTGTGTGAATGTAAATGTATGTGTGTGTGAGTGTGTGTGTTTGTGTGAGAATATGTGTGTGTGTGTGTGTGTGTCTTTGTGAGTGCTGTGGATGTGGGCGGGTCTGAGGACAATGCTGCCCGTTGGTTACCATAGGGACGGTCGAGTCTCTTTCCCCAGGGGGTCGGAGAGAGGGAGTGGTAGCGTCTCTGGGTCAGTTCAGTAAAACTTTCAGAGTTCTTCCCCTCTTTCTCTCTCCCCTCTCTCTCTCTTTTACTTTCTCCTCCTCTTTTTCTTTCTCAGTCTCTCTCTCTCTCTCTTTCTCTCTTTTGCCCCTTTACTCCTTACCCTCTTCTGCCACCGCCACCGCCACCTTACTGTCTCAGAGCAGTCCAAGCGTCAGTGCATAGATTTGTATACAAAGCAGGCACCTGCTGATGTTAAAATATGTACCACGTGCTTGCTATTGTAGTTAGAGGACTGTAAATGCATTTGTGTGTGTGTGTGTGTGTGCGTGTGTGCGTGTGTGTGTGTGTGTGTGTGTGTGTGTGTGTGTGTGTGTGTTCATTTCAAATCAGAAGTAAGAGAAGTAATAGTAGTTTGGGTAAGAGCACTTGTAAAATGCCCGTCATTTAGTCCAGTCTTTGTCCGGCTAAAGAAAAGAGATAAACAAAGGCTGCTGAAGTCAGGAGGACGAGGCTGTCACTTGCAGTCAGGGCAGAAGTTGGCATGGCGACCACAGTCTCTTCAAATGACATTCCACACAGCCATGCTTCTTTCAATCTTGCACACTCAGACTGGCCCAAGTGCTAAAATTCTGTGTGTAAAGTTCTCTGTGTGTAAAGTCAGTCATAAAGACTAAATTTGGTCCATCAAGTGACCTTTTCATCACTAGTCCTATAGGTGAATGGAATATGTCTTCATGGACTACATCAAGCAGTGACATTGTTGGCCAGTTCCTACATAAATGAATGGTCACTTTTGTATTTCGTTCTCTGACACAAAAATCGGCACCTCCCATGCTCCTGCAGTATGTGTTTTATTGGTGACACGTAACAAACTCTCCACTTGTCTCAAGCCTTGTAGTGTTTTGCGGACGCCGGGCCGCTGCGCTACTAGCCTAGCGGCGAGCGCACACACACTCTTCCCCATGCCTCTGTGCCTCAGCAACAGCTTGGCCATACCTCTGAACTGAACTCCATGTAAACTTAGTAATCTGGCCTACGTGAGCAGAGGCCAAGGCAGAGAGCGAGAGACACGCAGGCTTTTATGCGAGGGCCCCCTCCTCCACCCTCACCCCAACCCCCTACCCCCTTAGCCTCAGTCCTCCGTACCACCCCCAGCCCCAGCCTGGGAGACTGGGGCCAGTGTGAAGGTGCCTCATGGCAAGCTGCCTGGCCTTCCTTTGGGCTGGAAGAGATTAGCCCTAACAAGCTGACCAAAGCAAGCAGGGGAGGGGGAGGGACGAAGAGAGAGGGGGATTGAGAGAGAGAGAGAGAGAGAGAGAGAGAGAGAGAGAGAGAGAGAGAGAGAGAGAGAATGAGAGAGAGAGATGGAGAGGAGTAGAATTAGAGAGAGACAGACAGAGTGAAAGAGAGAGATTTGTGGGCAGGGGGGCAATTCTTAGTCTGCTTCCTCTTTTCTGCGTCCTTGTGGTAATTGAAGGAGTTGGACTGCAGCAGCTAATCAGATCGAATAGAACTGGTACAAGCTGGACTAGACCATGTGCATCTTTATGCCAGGGCTTGAACCTGGATAGCAAGTCTGGATTAGTGTGTGTGTGTGTGTGTGTGTGTGTGTGTGTGTGTGTGTGTGTGTGTGTGTGTGTGTTACAGTGGGGTTTTACTCATTAAAGTATCCTCAGCCAACTGCTGCTGACAGATTTTAAGTGATTGACCTGATGGGATTGACCTTTTCGGTAAACCCAAATAGATACTGTTGGACACTGGTGTTTGTGTGTCTGTGTGTGTGTGTGCGTGCATGTGTGTGTATTTGGTGGGTGTACGATATGCATATATGTCCATGTGAGCTTGCATGTTGTTTATGAACAGAATATACAACTATTTTCCAGACACTCTGTGTGTTTGCATGTGTGTATGTGCGTGCGACCCGTGCGTGTGTGCGGGTGTGTGTGTGTGTGTGTGTGTGTGTGTGTGTGTCTGTGTCTGTGTCTGTGTGTGTGTGTGTGTGTGTGTGTGTGTGTGTGTGTGTGTGCGTGTGCGTGTGTGTGTATGTTCATTCACAGTTTGCTATGCTCTTCTGCTTTCTCTATTTTCATTGGAATAACTGTATGAGCAACAATGCTACAAAAGCACATATGTTCAGAGGCTTGGGAATGAGAAAGTAGGCCTAGATATCACGGATGCTATATTTTTGAATCATGTGACATCCTAAATCACACACAACATTCTCCACAGGTATGCAATGAAAATAGGGCTGCATCAGAATATTGTCATATGATCATACACAATAAAACAACAAGCAAACTCTGGGATTAAGACTCTTACTATGTTTTTATCTACAGAAATATGTAATATAATAATTAGAAATGATATTACCTTACGTTGCAGAAGTCACACGTTTGGTTCAAACAGAACCTGATACAGAGGTGTGCGTGTTGCTGGTCTGTACTACAAATGAGCTCTATGCCCTTTTCTTTTCTTTATTCAGCACGTTTAACCCCATTCATTTTTATGTACCCTGTGTCTTCTTTTATTTTACTTTTACTTTTATTTGACTAGGTTTGATTCCCACCAGAATGTGTGTCTGTGTGTTGATTTTGTTTATTTCTTTGTGTGTGTGCGCGTGCTCATGTGCGTGTGTGTGTCTGTTTGTTTTTGATTGTGCACAGGAGTGTTGGGCGACAGAAGTGGTTGGTGACACGAGGTGACTATATCAGAGTTGTAGATAGAGAACCATAGTGCTAAAAACAAACGTAGTTCTACGCATTCGATCTCCACTCAGTCTAGCCTAGCATCTTCTCTCTATTCTCTAGCTGTTGTTTTTTTCTTTTACTTCACATCCAATACTGGTAGATATCATACAGTATGTGCCATTGCAAACAACTCCAGTGTTGAACTGAAGTGGTTTACTTTCATTTGGGCTGCCAGCTCCTAGCAGTAGCTCTGGTGATAAAACCCTGTTGCTGGTTACAAACTAATATTAGTTTGCTGCTAGTTCTGTACTGTTCTGTCCACGCAATCACTGTTACTACTGTACAGTACAGTGCCACATAGTGTAGCAGTGGGTATCTAGCTGGATTAGCTGGAGTTTGTTAGACTAATATAGAGATCTTTTAGCCTATTTGTAGCATGCGTCTTCACAGCATGTACTAGCGGTTTGGTTAGATGGAATTTTCTGTTCTTTGCATGAGGGTCTCCAATGCTTGAATGCAGATGGCCTTCATAGTTCTTCCTAGACACATAGAGAAATTAATTGCTGGAATGATTCTTGATTTTGTGATGAAATTCTGTAGCACTAACACATTTAGTAGTGGTAGTCTTACAATGACAAAAAAGGTTTCCATTACAAGTAAAGATTTTGGGTCAGATCAACTCCATGTAAGATGCGATTCATTGTGCACTATTGTCCCACAACAATGTAGACTGGACAAAGAGATGAATGAACTGAAACAGAGAATGAGAGAGAGAGAGAAAGAAAGGGAGGGAAAGAAAAATATAGTCAGAAAATAAATGGATAAAACAAGAGGCAAAAGATGCAAAAACAAACAAACACAAACAATAAATCTGTCCTGTCTGAGAGTCTATTTTTTCATGTCAATTTATTTTTATTTCTATTGTTTACCTGTCCACTTTCTTTTTGTTTTATGATTTTTCCCCCTGTTTATCTGGGGAATTGATATGTATTCGTGACCTCAGTGTTTGTGTGAGATTCTTGCAGATCACATGTCACACAACGGCATGAAAGAAAAGGCTAGGTCAGAGAGATCAACTTCTTCCACACACATATACACTTACAATTGCAATCGAAGTGCGCTCACACTCAAACACTTGCCACACTCAAACACACACACACACACACACACACACACACACACACACACACACACACACACACACACACACACACACACACACACACACACACACACACACACACACACACACATTTATACACAGGGGTACACCAATGTATGCATGCATTCACACTCAAACAAACACACACACACACACACACACACACACACATACACTACTTCACTCACTTTGACAAGAGTGCTCTGACAGTTACCAGGAGACTGTGTGTGTAAAGAATAGAATGAGACTGAGATTTACCTCCTAAGTCCCTTGTCAGCATCTAGCTGAGGCCGTGCCCTAACCCAAGGGTAAGGGAGGCCGCTGCTAGTTAGCATGCAGGGCTGCTTGAAATAAAAACTGTGTCAGAAAATAAACAACTCAGGTCAGGTGGAGAGGCGATTACATGCCCCTACTTTCTGTCCCACGTTTAGCAGCAGGTAAACGTCACAGAGCCACTAGCAGCAGGTGGACGTCATAGATTCACTCTCTTTTTCTTTTCCCAGGTGAGCCATTACAGCTCTCTTCGTCAGCACCTGTCATATGAAAAACAAATGTATTCAGTGTTCTTTTCTCCACCCTTATGCTCTGTTTTTTTTTGTTTGTTTTTTTTTTACAGGTTTTTGTTCTCTGTCTGGTTTCTTTAAGCTTTGTTACCTTCCACGTGTATCTGTGAGATTTTGTTTGTCGTCTGGGATGATATTGCTATGTTTTCCCCTTAAAGGCATCCCATGCATTTTGTCTACCTTGAAATAACAGCTTCAAAGTAATTTTGATGGTATACTAACTTGTAGTGAGGGAATGGTGCATCCTCCTATCCCGACCTGTCTACGGAGAAGTAGCCTTCACTCTCCCCTGACTCTGCTTCATTCAATTGTGTAATATCCTACTATTGTGTAATATTATCTTAGCAGTTGGCATGGCTCTTCAGAGATAATGTTGGCTGATTTGTAAACAAATCCACATGTACCATACCCAGGGGAAGGGTGTAAGTTATGAGCAGTGTTTACGACAGTTGTGTGAAATACAAATACTTAAACTTATATTGTGTAAAATACAAATACTTAAGGGGGTCCCAAAACATTGCATCGGATACCTTTAAGTACCTTATCTCTTTTGCTGCTACAGATCAGGTTCACAATGTTTTCAAGAGGAAAAGTTAGAGAGGAAATAACAGCAGAATTGGACATATCCCCAGGAGCCTACCTTGATTGGATAAAGTTCCAGCGATCTCTTCAGTCTTCCCCTGGCTTTAAAGACTGTGTCTGTGTTTGTCTAAACTAGCCTCTCATCTTGAATTCCTCCTCTAGATCGACCCAAAAGTCGCGTTCCCACGCAGAGCGCAGCCCAAGGTATGTCGATGAGTCTAACAATCTCCATTTTGGCTTGTCTATATTCTGTCCATAATGTCTGATAAGGATTTGGAAGCACAGCATACAGGCAGTTACTGCACAAAAGCCATTTTAGTTTTGATATTGGCAAGTTATTTTTGTCATAAATCTCAGCCACACAATTACAACTCTGTCCCATTTGTTCTGCGTGTGAACGTTTGTTTCTTGTGTTTTCTCTTCAATTACAGTTAGTGACTCGGACCAAGAAGATCTTTGTGGGAGGTCTGTCTGTAAACACCACCATCGAAGATGTCAAGCAGTATTTCGACCAGTTTGGAAAGGTAGGGCTTATTTTTCTAACTTTTTCTCCTCAACCGGTGCATACTATGACAGCATGAACGGCAAAATCATTTCACCTGTCTGTTCTGATGGGGCGTACCATAGTGGCAAATGTCACAGATTAAATATTCTTACAGTTTTTTTCAATCGCTAACAAGCGTTTGTCCATTCAGTTGACACATTTTCAAAACTCTAAACACAGTTAGCACAGCATCGGTCTTTTGTGGCCATACCAGTCACACATTTCATGTTGTTTTCACACAGTATGCAGTCAGTGAATACATGTTCACAATGCTTACATTTTCTTAACAGACAAACTACACCTCCCAACAAAACAATGGATCGTTTTTGTATTATTTTCGAATGTTAACACACAACATTCCACAATAGTTAAAACAATATTCCAAACCTTAGATACAGTATAAAAACCTCTGTTTCTGCAAAGTTATCAATTCAAAAGCAATATATCTCAGCTGATAATAAACAAACAATCGAATAATTGACACACAGATGATTTATGTTGGGTAAATTGGGCCAACCACAGCTGATTTCAGTCTGTCTTAGACTCAGTGGCAGGGGTCTCTATTACATTGACACTTACACAGTAAAAAGAGGAGGTGATGTTTTTGGAAGCAGAAACAGAAAAAGACAAATACTGTAATGTCTGGACGAGGAAGAGTAAGAGTAAGGGGCCCAGGGAGAAGAGCAGGCCCAGTGAGAGATGCAGTGAGAGGTGCAGGAGCACTGAGAGGAGCAGGTGCAGAGATTAGACACAGTAATATTGTGCTTTTTTTTGTTCACCCCCTTTTTATCTGGGCTTTTTGCTGTTGTTTTTTGTTCAGAATGATCTTGTGTATCATGGATATTTTGTTCACTGCAATGCTGTAACACTTTTTCTGTTCTATCATAGTCTACTGTAAACAGTATTTCTACTGCACCTCCTGTAGGCCTAGTGAACAGTAAAAAAAAAAAGATTTGCTTTTTACTGGAATGCATTTGAATGTGAACATTACATCTGGACATACAGTTCCCAACCAAGAAATTTCGTGTAAAAATGCTGGATTGCATGTTTTGCATGCAAATACCTGTAAAACTGAAACATAAAAGTCTATGCAGTTTTTGTAATGTGAACAGTAGCCAGTATTTTGAAACCTAGTGTACTCTGATTGACTGCATGTATCTTGTGAAGTGAAAACAAGTTTCATTCTTTGACAAAATAACTTCATTTTGAATCAGGTTTCCAGTGTTTTGGTAAAGTTAGTGTGTGCAGAGAAATGACGAGTTAGTGTATATGTAACAACATTTGGTGTAAGAACATGGGATGTGCTTTTGAGAGGAAAATGATCCATTTGGCCAATTGTGTTTTGTAGGTGAGAGTCTGTGTTTAGAGTTTTGAAAATGTGTCAAATGAATGGACAAACGCTTGTTAGCGATTGAAAAAAACTGTATTAAAGGGCACAACAGTCACGCATATTTTCACATATTCTCATGAATTTTCAGTCTTTCTTCTGATTTCTTGTGTGAAGAGTCTGAAATAGTTTCAAAAACATTAGCAGATTAGAGAACACCTTATCTGTAATTAAACAAGTCTGGCAAATTACTTTCAAGACAAGTGACAGACACGGAGGAGGCAGAGGAACGAACAGAGTTCGAAGGGAGTGCAGAGAAGAGTAGCAGGAGCGCTAGAGGGAGGGGTGCCGAGAGAACGAAAAGTTTTTGCGAGTGGAGACAGAGGGGGGAGGGATTACCCGAATCTGAATTAATCTGATGTAACAGCTGCTCCAACCCGCCACCCCCTCCCGGCCTGTTACCGTGGCGACCCAGGCTCGCCATTGTCCCCAAGTAATTCAGCGGAGAAGAGGCTTGTGGAGCGTGTGAGTGTGTGTGTGTGTGTGTGTGTGTGTGTGTGTGTGTGTGTGTGTGTGTGTTTTGTGTGTGTGTGTGTGTGTGTGTGTGTGTGTGTGTGTGTGTGTGTTTTGTGTGTATGTGTGTGTGTGTGTGTGTGTGTGTGTGTGTGTGTGTGTGTGTGTCTCTGTGTGTTTGTGAAAAAGGGGTCGAGGGCGTTTGTCAACACTGAAATCTGTGTAACAATACAACCGAAAAAAATGAGACGGAAAAGTTGCCGTTACATTTTACCTCCTCTCTCACATCATGGACGTTTGGACTTTAAACAACAGAACCAGGACCATGTGTTTTCCATGTCTCCAAAAAAAATAAACTTTAATAAACATTTTTTTTTTTTGCAATGTCCCTGCCCTTTACCAGGACTGAGACATATACAGTTGGAAAAGACAGTACGAGAATGTCTCGTCTGTACAGGGATTTGAGTTTGAGTTCAGCTTCCACTGAAGCTTTATGATTTGAATCCGCAGGGAGACGGCAATTAGAGTGGGAGAATGACTGCACTCATTTTGCATTGATCCCATAATTGGAGCCCAATTTTAAATGGAGGATCGGAGCGAGGAATGGTCTATCATAGAAAGCCCACTGGTGTGACTTTTGTTGAAAGAAAGAGAGACAGAGAGAGAGAGGGTGAGAGAGAGAGAGGGAGAGTGTGTAAGGGAGACAGAGAGAAAGATAGATGGAAAAATGTAGGTTCCAGCCACCCGTGGAAGTTCCACATTAGATTGCCTCACTGGACACTTTGTCTATTCGACCTGGTTTGGGCAGGGGGTGGAGAGAGGGATGGGGAGAGAGAGAGAGAGAGAGAGAGAGAGAGAGAGAGAGAGAGAGAGAGAGAAAGACACGCAGGATGAGAGGAAGAGGGAGGAGGCGTTGGGGACAGTGCTGTCCTCTATTAAAATGTCCGCCATGTGACAAATGGCTCCATTAATGTTGCCTTCTCCCACTCTTATTTAAGTGCTGTATTAGGAGGTCAGATAGATTGTATCATTAGAGGGCCTATTGATATGCCCCGGTGACTTTTTGCTGTTGCGGTAGGTAGGAAAGGTACCGACAACAGCTGAATTGAAGCAGCCATCTCATCAGTGCACTGTCTGTTCAGGTCTTAAAAGTACATTGGCTAAAGGATTTCAATAGCGAGCCTGTGTGTGGAGTTTACTTTGTCCCAACGACTGAAGCTTAATTACTGCTGGGGACTGAAGGCCTAATTATCAAAGATTGTGTCTCACGGCAAGTGTGGGAGAGAGCACCACCTGATGATTTGGCCTTCTTCAGACGCAGTGCTTAGCTGTGGGGTGTTTGTTGCTCTCCTGGAACCAATGGCAGAAGGCAGGTGTTTTTCTGTCAGTCCTG
>NC_085001.1:7156924-7166924 GCF_963854185.1 Sardina pilchardus | reverse complement strand
AACCCCAGTGCTCCCGATGAGCGGGTTGGCGCCCTGCATGGCAGCCTCCGCCATCAGTGTGTGAATGGGTGAATGTGAGGCATGATGTGTAAAGTGCTTTGGCTGCTCGCAGAAGCCGATAAAAGTGCTTTATAAATGCAATCCACTCACCATTTTACCATGTACTGTACATGTAGTTTACATGTACAGTATGTATGTTCAATTATTATTGTAGTTCTTGAGGTATTTCTTATTGTTCTTATGCTATCCATTCAGTGAAGAATTCTCAGTAACATCATAATGAGAATTGCTATCTGGGAGAGCTGGAGTTTGTGAATAGTCCATGAGGCAAACACTGAGGCTGTTCAGTATCATTAAGGTGGCCTTGACACCTGACGCTAACAGGAAGTTGGAATGGAGGAGTACAAGGGAAACGTGTGAGCGGCTTTTGTTGGGTCTGTTCTCTGTGTGTGAGCGAGCTCGGCTCTCACCTCTGGGCTCTCCTCTCCTCTCTCAGGTTTCGGCTTTGTCACGTTCGAGAACGAGGACGTGGTGGAGAAAGTCTGCGAGATCCACTTCCATGAGATCAACAACAAAATGGTGGGTGGACAGGTTGGCTTTGTATGTGCTTTGTGTGTCTGTGTGTCTGTGTGTGTGTGTGTGTGTGTGTGTGTGTGTGTGTGTGTGTGTGTGTGTGTGTGCGTGTGTGTGTGTGTGTGTGTGTGTGTGTGTGTGTGTGTGTGTGTTTGCATGCAGTTGTGTGTGTGTGTGTGTGTGTGTGTGTGTGTGTGTGTGTGTGTGTGTGTGTTTGCATGCAGTTGTGTGTGTGTGTGTGTGAGTGAGAGTGAAGATGTGCTTATGTCTATGCTCTGTGTGTGTGTGTGTGTGTGTGTGTGTGTTTGAGAGAGAGAGAGAGAGAGAGAGAGAGAGAGTAGGTGTGTGTGTTTGAGAGAGAGCTAGAGAGAGTGTGTGAGAGAAGTTCTCTCCTCTCGTCCATCCCCTGCACCACTCTCAGCTCTATGATGATGAAGCGTATACGCACATACAGGCTCACCTCACCTCCCACCCAATGTGCTTGCTCTCAGGTGGAGTGCAAGAAGGCTCAGCCCAAGGAAGTGATGACACCCACGGGTTCATCCAGAGGTCGTGCGCGGGTCATGCCGTACGGAATGGATGCCTTCATGCTAGGAATCGGCATGCTGGGTAAGACGATACCTGCCATTCTTGATGCCAGGCCCTCGGTCTGGGTGAAACAGAAGGAAATAAAGAGAATGCGCAGGCTGATGTGACTTTTGTCTCAGTAACTTAGTCTAAGTCTAACATAAATGAAATAACTGTGTATGACAAAGACGTTGAGATAGATTGTTATGTGTGGGTGTCAATTCAGTCATCGTCATACCGGCCATTAGTGGAATCAAAACTCTCTGCCTCCACCTAGTGGCCAGTGTATGAATAGTGGATGAGCCCATGTCTAATTTAAACACTACTTCAAAAAAAGCCTTGTTTACCTGTCACATCTGCAAGCCTAGCCAGCCGCACACACACACACACACACACACACACACACACACCTACACACACACGCTCAGTTCAACGGAAGGTCCCAGTGACGTCCCGCTCAGACACCTGTCCTGTTTCTCAGGTTACCCAGGGTTCCAGACGGCCACCTACACCAGCCGCAGCTACGCGGGCCTTACCCCCGGCTACGCCTATCAGTTCCCCGGTAAGATGCGCCTCCATTCAGCAGAAGAGCCTCTCTGATTGGACACTCTGTCCGCTACGCACACACTGTACACGTGCTGGGTAGTTTACTGGATAATATATGTATTTGTCTTGTGTTGTTTTCCAGTGATGATATAAATACCTATCAGGTTGCATGTATTTGTGAAAGGCCATATGTTCTTGTGGATATGAACCCTTCTAGTAGAGACCTGCTTCTTTCCATTGTACTTGCAAATCTGTCTGTCTGTAATGATATCACACACCAACACACACAATTTGAGCCACTCATAGATAAATTACACACCACATAAGGACAGACAGACAGATCACAGACTCTCTCTCTCTCTCTCTCTCTCTCTCTCTCTCTCTCTCTGTCTCTCTCTCTCTCTCTCTCTCTCTCTCTCACACACACACACACACACACACACACACACATAAGCCCATAAAATGCAAATGCGTTTTCTAGAAACAGGCACATCACCTGAAAATTTGGCAGACAACTGCTTTGCGTATGTATATTCACGCGCGCGTGCGTGTGTGTGTGTGTGTGTGCGTGCGTGCGTGCGTGCGTGCGTGCGTGCGTGCGTGTGCAAATGTGTTTCTGCAGACACTGATTTCATGAGGTTCACGAGTTCATGAGTACACATGTACAGTAAATCAAATGGGTGTGTGTCGGCCTCTCTGTAAGGCTGCTGGTGCATATCCAATTAGTAATGCTGTGATCCCTCCTTGCCTTACCTGTTGTGCCCCATCTTTAGCTAAGTGTCACCGTACAAGCTTGACAAGCTGTGAACACATGTGTGTGGCTGCGTGAGAGTGAGCTTTGGTGTGTTCTGGTTTGTCTAATCATCTCTGGGTGTCTCTATTCTAGAGTACCACTTAGAGAGGACCCCACTCCTGACTTCACCCCACCCCCCCGAACTCACAGGTCAGTACTTGCTTGGAGCTATACAAGCAGCTTCCCAAATCCAAACAGATGAGTTAGACACTGACGTCAGTGGAGAGCATGCTGCATAATTGCATACCAGCGTATTGTGGATACCATCAGATACTACACGCAGCAGAGCAGAGGTGTAAAAGTCCGGTTCAGAAAGTGAACGTCCTGTCACACCTTTGTTCCAACCATTCCCTTAATCAGCTGATTCTAATTAGCACAACTCTTAAGCCGGGCAGATTAGCTAATGAATGAAATCACCTGTTAAGCACACAGGTAGAACCAGTACGTGACAGGACTTTTCCTTTCTGAAGGCGGACTTGGATGCTGACAAAATAGTCACGTGGGCCTGATACTGTATGTGTCCTGCATGCTGAGATATGGCCATGTCAATTACCGTTATATTCAGCCCTGCTATAGTCATTTCCTGTGGATTAGCCGCATTGTGTATCAGCTGCAGGTGTTTTATGCAAGTTAAAAGAAACAAAAGCATGTTAATACCATATTAACTGCCCCTGTGTATTAACCTCATAGCTGAAGAAATTTAGCAAAATCAATGTATAAGCCGCGGCTAATAGTTGGGAAGTATTTATATACAAATAGTACTAGTACTACAAATAGTGCTCTCGATAATGTGTGAGTGTGTCAATCAACTACACCGTCATTACAGTTAATGTGAAATGATATGAGATTCTGAGTGTCACAGTAGACTCATAAATCATACAGTACACCTCTAGATGTCAAGAGCATGACCTCTGATACAGCAGGACAGTGATGTTAGTATATCTGATATGCATTACACCCCATGGGAACAAAGTACTACAGTGAGCATATTCATGTGTTACGTGCTAACAATGTCAGTGCTAAATTGTGACTTGCATGTTTATTAACTTGTTTCGGTGTCTTGGAGATTATGTGTCATTATTATGTTTGACCTGTCACCTGTTTGCTGTGGGTAAAAGTCTGTTGTTTGTTGTCTGTTGTTCTCAGCCATCCCACTGACCTACAATCCGATGGCAGCAGCGGCAGCTGCAGCAGCAGTGGTTAGAGGTAAACCAGACAAACCGTCTGTTGTTTTTTTTGTAAATGACTTCAACATTGTTTTATATGTAAAGATATGAACCATTAGGTTTTTTTATATTTTTTAATTGTATCAAATATATTTATTGGCAATATCAATGATAACCATATAGCATACACGTTAAAGTTTGCACGGAATGGCATCGAATGTTCCCGATCGGTTCATTGGGTTGTCATGTGTCCTTCCTGAAGGCTCTACCCCCTCTCGCTCAGCCGGCTTCCTGAGCACCAGCAGTCCTGGACCCATGGCAGATCTGTACGGAGCCAATCAGGAGTCAGCGGTCAGCAGCTACCTTAGTGCGGCCAGCCCAGCCCCGAGCACCGGCTTCAGCCACAGTCTGGGGGTGAGGACGCCAGCCATGGCCCATTCATGTCTCATTAGTGTTAAAGGAGCAGCCATGACTGCCATTAAGCTGTGTTTCATGTAGGAACATACTCATGGGAAGGGATGATGTGGAGAATTCTTTAGGATTCGAGTTGTCTTGAACACACCATTACGTTTGCCACGACACTCATCCATTGAATATTAATGTTTGCCTCTGAAATGAGGCAAGACCGTGTTTTGAATATACATTTATGAAAGTATTACCAAGACACAGTAAGGATGTCTGTGTGTGCTATATTATCTTTTGCTTAGATAGACCATAGTCCTTTAGGATTAAATGCTGAAGTCTCTTTTTCTTTCTTTCTTTCTTTCTCAGGGTCCTCTGATTGCTGCAGCCTTCACTAATGGCTACCACTAAGAAAAGTGAGTGTAGTATATTGCCGTCACATTCATACACACATACAGATAAACACATTGCAGTTCACACAGAGTGAAATGTCATGAACACTAACATCTCGGTGTGTGTGTGTGTGTGTGTGTGTGTGTGTGTGTGTGTTTGTGGTGCGGTGTGTGTGTGTGTGTGTGTGTGTGTGTGTGTGTGTGTGTGTGTGTGTGTGTGTGTGTGTGTGTGCGTGTTCTGTCAGGCTGTAAGCTGAGCAGACAGACGGCCTCAGGGCTGTTTTGAGCCAGAGCACTTTGTCTCTACTGGAGGTTTCAACACTCAGGCTCCCGGGGCAGGGGCCTGAAGTGGCCAAAATCTCTCCTGCTGAAGAGAGGTCAGAGGTCAACCGTTCATCTTTCACTTCCTGTCTCTCGCACTCTCTCTATCTCTCTCAACGACCGGGACATCTGGAGAAGTCGTTTTCACTGTATGTCTCCGCTTGTTTTATTTTTTGGTTTTTTTTTGCTTATTTTTAAGTGATTTGAAAGTATCTAACTGTAGTTCTCGCTTTTTGTTTTTTATGGCGTTGCTGTACTCTCACGTATCCACTGATGCAAACAGCTGTGGCTTACTCACAGATTTGGTTGTTTGATGGATCTGGCGTGTGTGTCTGGTTGTGGCTAGGGTTGAGTCTTGCTCAGAGGATGAGGGTACAGGTTTACATGTTTCTCTGTCATAATTTGTTTGTTTGTTTTCCTTATTTCCTTTAGTTTTGCAACTTTAGAATGGGAGCAATAATCTTTGAATGTGCTGTTATCTCGCTGGTTTTAAACCTTGTAACTTTAAAACTCTGAACATTTTGGATGTAATTTTTTTCCCAGTGGAAGATGAGCTGAGATGTCAAAAAAAATGTATATTTTGGTAGCTTTTGCATACTAATGATTATAGTGATAATCAAGAAAATATTTTTCATAGTCGGGTTTTTAACCGCGAGGTTCGGTTGTTTTTAATAAAACACTGTATATACTGTTCTGTCTTTTTCTGAGTTTTCCACTGAAAATGTTACGGTGTTGTTATGCTGTGTGGGGAACTGTGGCATTTAACGATGTCTCTGTAAATGAAAAACAGTCATGCCAGTCTAGAGGCGAGACACTGTCATAGTAACATCAGCAGTAGGCTGGATACAGGCCTACAGAGAGTCCCAGCCATTGCTGGATTCGTGTAAAGTATGTGTACATCTAAGTAACCCTAACACTGCTAATCTGAACAGTCTTTTCACACTAATCCTATGCTGTTAGAATGAACCTTTCCTTTTTCACAATACTGACAAGAAACACCAGATGCGCACACAGTCTAGGTCAGGCAGCTCATAAGACATCAAGTCGTATGTTGAGCACCTCCTGGTATTTCCAACACACATTTCACTCATGTTAGTATCCACTTTACTCTGACTGCAGCAATACAGTTCCAGTAAAGTCCACTGTAAAACACACACGATTTCACTGTCAAATCTTGATTTTGGATTATGTTTTTATTTCTTTCGTGAATCTATAGCTAGGGTTTCCCTTTGTCCCCCACCCACCCTTTCCCTGCATTCTCATATTGTCAACTGAGTTTGTTCACATCATGTTTTGTTTCAAGAGAACATTTGAAGGTCAAATGAAGGATGCTGTTCCAAGTAGATATGTAACATGCACAGCTCTCAATTTTCTTTTTTAATGTGCAGCCGTTTGTTTGTATCATGTGTGTGTGCGTGTGTATGTGTGAGTATCATGGGACAGTCAGGGTCTATTCTGTTACAAGATGATAATCAGTGCTAACTGTGAATTTGGCTCTTACAACTGCCATTCTCTCTGAGACTTTTAGGTACAACTTTGTCTTGCACACAGATGGGTGCACGGTAAACTGACAAAAGGGTAATTGTTTTCAGAGTGAAAGGGAGAACTTGTCTGTTACATCTTAGGAGGAAAGAAATTGAAATTGAAATTGATAAGGCAATAACACAATCATGCTTGCTTAGTATCTGCCTGTTGTCAGACCTGTCCTCTACTTCCCTCTGCTGGCCAATCAGAAGTACTACCAGGCCAGCATGGGATATTCTGTCAGTGGAACATAGTGTTCTTGGGCCTAGGCCTACAGAACATCAGGCCAGTCAAGCCTACTCCTGGGCCCCCTTCCTCTGTCTAACTCTCCCTCAAGTACACAATTAAGACACTTATGAATTCCTAATTCAGGTGTCTTTGGCTCATCAATATTGCCACTGATTTATCTTTTTCAGTCAGGTAGGCAGAGTAAAAAAAGGATGGAGAACACTCAGTCTAGGCAGGTGGATCAGTAGCAGAATTAAGAACCATTGGAATCTATCATGAGGAGCACAAGACAGGTTCTAGAATCTTTGGCATCGGTTATTCTGGAAGCATCTGGGGTAGCTTTATGTGCTTATGGCTTTGATTCCCCCGTGAGTTTCACGGATTTGAATTTGTGAAAGTGGGGGTGTTCTGTACCAACCGGAGCCATGAAAGATCACTGATTTGTGTTGATTTTATGTTCAATGTGTCATTTTTGTCATTTTATTTTCTCTTTCACACATGTATACACTGTCTCCCAAAAACACGTAAAACTCCTAATAAATTATTTTCAAACATTCCAATTTTGGTTTCTACAGATATTTTATTTAACGACTCACTGAACTACCACTGCATCAGTGAATGTTGTTAAACTCTGTACAGAGTTGGTTCTGGTCTCTGGTTCTGTGTAATTTAAAGGTCTTCAATTTAGAGTAAGGGTCTTAGCATTCTGTTGTTTATAGCGTGTCTGATCTTTCAGCCTCTGAGCAGTGGCTCTTCAACAGACATAAACCCAGTGCCATGACCTGTGGCCTATAGGACTAGATACACTCGTGCATGAGACCCCTGCAGTGGCACTCCTGTGTGGTTTGGTGCCATCACTGTGGGTTCTGGTTCATCAAATACGCCTGTCCAAAGATCCTTAAGGCGGAGCAAGATACGTTGTCGTAGTTCATGTTTATGGGCGCAAAACGGGGATCACTTCCTCTGCTTAAAGGGGGTGTGTCATGCATGTCATGTCCATAGACTTCAATGGAACAGCTCTGCATAAAGGGGGATTTTGCCCCCCCTCCCTCTTGCGATTCAGGTTCCAGGAAGTGGCTTGTCATGAAGTATCTTGCTCCGCCCTTAATGATCTTTGGCCTGTCTTCATGTTGCACCTTCACCCTCTTGGCAACTAGTTCAATATGCTCTTATACCAACAGTATCTCTCTCACACACAGGCAGTAGCAGAGTAATCGAGAGAATCTGTAGAATTTCCGGTCAACATTTTGAGGCCGGTCTGATTACTGTGAGCTTAAAAAGGGCATGATATCACTGTTTGTATAAGTTAACTGCACTCTACAACTATCTGTACTGTGTGACCCTCTCTCTCTCTTACTCCACTCCCTGTTGCCTCACCCCATAGCCCTGGTAATAACATGGTAACAACTACACATTGTAAGATGTGTCTGAGATGGGTACAGATTACTAAAAAAAATAGATTAGCGGCCTGAAGTAGCTCTGGATATTCCCCTTAAACAAATTATTAAAATTGAATTAATTTATACTCACATACAGTGACCTCCAAAAGTATTGGAACATATACTAAAGTTGACAATATAAAATATTTTTTTGGAAATTGATCTTAATGCCTTAAATGAAAGAATGAGGAAATATTCAACCTCAATTTTCTCTGTGGATGATTTTTTTTGTCTTTGTGGACATCAATTTTCTTTATGAATGAATAATGTATTGTAAATAAATACATGTTTTCCTTGGCATGAGACTGGCATGGTTTTATTTCAGTTAGCCTATTATCTGGTTTCATTCTCATTGAGCTCAATGCAATTCAAACCAGCTAACTGAAATAAAAACATGCCATTCTCTTGGTATGGTGAAGGGTATAGTGTTGATGTGGGGTCATTTTAATTTCAAAGGCCAAGGGGACTTTATCAGGGTGCATAGTGTCCTGGATCCATGAAATAACTGGCCTTTAAAAATAAAAATCTGCCTGCCGCTATGGGAATTTAACATACCAGTAGGCGTTCTAATACTTATGACCCCTGTATTTTAAGGAAAACATGTATTTATTTACAATACATCATTCATTCACAAAGAAAATGAAATGATGTCCTTAAAGGTTGAATATTTCCTCATTTTTTCATTTAAGGCATTAAGATCAATTTCCAAAAGATGATTTTATACTGTCAACTTTAGCATGTGTTCCAATACTTTTGGAGGGCACTGTATACCCATATAAGCACCAAAAGGGCTCCAAATGAGGGTGAGGGTAAAAACAAACAAACAAACAAAATCAGAACTGTATCTGAACAGTCCCGTGGTCACCAGATAGACCCTGATCAGTGTTTTTTTTCATGAGGATATGACCTGCCCCTCCTCACAAACACAAACACTCATGATTTGTTTAATCCACATACAGTACTTTATTTGGATGGCAGAATATCTTGCTTTTCCACAGTCAGACCCTGGCCAGGCCTCTCATAATTTTTCAATGCATGTTGACTTAAGTATTGTTCTCGAATGTTGAATCTCGAAGACCAAACTGCACAAAACTGTAAAGCAATTAGCCTATTTTAATATGTAGCCTATTTATTATTCAACATCTAGAAGTCCTAGTTGAGACCTAACAACCTAACAAGAGCAATCAGGCAACTACAGACACCCGGCCTTTCACACAATATTATACACAGTGAAACTCAAAAACCAGGATTATGCACCAGATCCGATGCGAAGATAAATTAGATATGTTGACCCTCTGCCTTGTATCAAAATGTGAAGTACATCGGACCTGCACTTTTGAATCTGTGATCATAAACACACACAGGTGGACAGATGGGCTACCAGTGATGAAGCCACTAATGATCATACATAGGCTATAATTGCCATTTGCCATGAGACATAGAGGAGTCTTGTTATCTTTTACTATTTATCTTATGGGACAATATAATGTAAACCAAATGCTTTCCATTGAATTGTGAGCCATGGCCCAGCTAGTTAGTTAGCTGGTTTTCATTGAGTGATGTGTTATGTTTTTATAACACTAGAAACATGTTTTTTTTTTTCAGCCAAAAAGGCAAAAAGGTAACAACTATTACAATTAATACAGCTACCGGGTGCCAAAAGGTTCTGACCAACATGAATAATACATAAAAACATACTTGTCATTTCCTGTTCTTTCCTTTCTGGGTCAGTTGTCTCCTGTGAGGGTCAGAAATATACATTTCATCATATCATTTTGGGGTTATGCAGAGTAATTACATCCCTTATTTAATACTGTAAAAATAAATAAAAAAATAAAAATACATGTTTATTACTTGAAAAATATTCTGAAGACCATGGCAGTTCCTCCGATGAGCAGTACAGCAACCACACCCCTGACTGAAAGCCATAGGCCTGTATTCATTGACAGTATCTCAGGTTCTGCAGCTTCCTCAGCTTCATCTGATAAAACCCATGGAAGGTCATGAACATGGATGTTTACAATACAGTACAACTTGATACTATTGAAC